>NW_027040279.1:64027-94027 GCF_034236695.1 Oncorhynchus nerka
AAGAGTCTAATGATGTTGAGGATGGCCCTCCATTACCAAGAGTCTGATGATGTTGAGGATGTCCCTCCGTTACCAAGAGCCTGATGATGTTGAGGATGGCCCTCCGTTACCAAGAGTCTAATGATGTTGAGGATGGCCCTCCATTACCAAGAGTCTGATGATGTTGAGGATGTCCCTCCGTTACCAAGAGCCTGATGATGTTGAGGATGGCCCTCCGTTACCAAGAGCCTGATGATGTTGAGGATGGCCCTCCGTTACCAAGAGCCTGAGGATGGCCCTCCGTTACCAAGAGTCTGATGATGTTGAGGATGGCCCTCCGTTACCAATAGCCTGATGATGTTGAGGATGGCCCTCCGTTACCAAGAGTCTGATGATGTTGAGGATGGCCCTCCGTTACCAAGAGCCTGATGATGTTGAGGATGGCCCTCCGTTACCAAGAGCCTGAGGATGTTGAGGATGGCCCTCCGTTACCAAGAGCCTGAGGATGGCCCTCCGTTACCAAGAGCCTGAGGATGGCCCTCCGTTACCATGGTCTTCATGTTGGTTTGATATCAACCTGTCATCAATTCCCTGTTGGTAGTTGTTTTTCTCATGATTCTAAAGTGACTCATAAAAGAGAAGTTATATTAAGCTCCGTGATCAGTGTGAGCCAACACCTTGACATCAACTATGTGCCCTTTGACCTATGAGTAGTCTGTTAACATGGTTTCACATCCCTGTTTAGAGACGTTGCTGGATTCCACATCACGTCATCTCCCCCACCCTCGACCCCCGTGAACAACGAACCACTCTCCTCGCGGCCAGTGACTTGGCTGTGAGGATATTACCCCCCCAGACAAGTCTCTCGCGTAGAGTAGTTGACTTGTGGCCACACCCCATGATGCCGAGCTGCAACCCAAAAGCGTGAGTTCACTTCCCCTCTGTGGTGTTCTACTGAAGAGACTCTTCAGGAAGTCGTCACCACTGAAAAAATGTGAGGAGGACCATAAATATTAAACCAAAATACTATATTACACATATACTGTACAGTGTATTGTATCTCATTCAATCAGAATACTATATAACACATATACTGTACAGTGTATTGTATCTCATTCAATCAGAATACTATATTACACATATACTGTACAGTGTATTGTATCTCATTCAATCAGAATACTATATAACACATATACTGTACAGTGTATTGTATCTCATTCAATCAGAATACTATATAACACATATACTGTACAGTGTATTGTATCTCATTCAATCAGAATACTATATAACACATATACTGTACAGTGTATTGTATCTCATTCAATCAGAATACTATATAACACATATACTGTACAGTGTATTGTATCTCATTCAATCAGAATACTATATAACACATATACTGTACAGTGTATTGTATCTCATTCAATCAGAATACTATATAACACATATACTGTACAGTGTATTGTATCTCATTCAATCAGAATACTATATTACACATATACTGTACAGTGTATTGTATCTCATTCAATCAGAATACTATATAACACATATACTGTACAGTGTATTGTATCTCATTCAATCAGAATACTATATAACACATATACTGTACAGTGTATTGTATCTCATTCAATCAGAATACTATATAACACATATACTGTACAGTGTATTGTATCTCATTCAATCAGAATACTATATAACACATATACTGTACAGTGTATTGTATCTCATTCAATCAGAATACTATATAACACATATACTGTACAGTGTATTGTATCTCATTCAATCAGAATACTATATTACACATATACTGTACAGTGTATTGTATCTCATTCAATCAGAATACTATATTACACATATACTGTACAGTGTATTGTATCTCATTCAATCAGAATACTATATTACACATATACTGTACAGTGTATTGTATCTCATTCAATCAGAATACTATATTACACATATACTGTACAGTGTATTGTATCTCATTCAATCAGAATACTATATTACACATATACTGTACAGTGTATTGTATCTCATTCAATCAGAATACTATATTACACATATACTGTACAGTGTATTGTATCTCATTCAATCAGAATACTATATAACACATATACTGTACAGTGTATTGTATCTCATTCAATCAGAATACTATATAACACATATACTGTACAGTGTATTGTATCTCATTCAATCAGAATACTATATAACACATATACTGTACAGAGTATTGTATCTTAGTGGGGATGATATGGATGAGATCACTTCCATTTCTGGAACCTGGTTTTCAAAGATCTTCTGTGATTGTTAACATGCTGTTGTTGACTTGTGAGAGAAGTGAAACGAAGTGTCAATGTGGCCCAGTTGACAGTGAGACTGATACAGCTGTAGCTTCTGGTTCCTGCTACAGGGTCAATCTGGCCCAGTTGACAGTGAGACTGATACAGCTGTAGCTTCTGGTTCCTGCTACAGGGTCAATGTGGCCCAGTTGACAGTGAGACTGATACAGCTGTAGCTTCTGGTTCCTACTACAGGGTCAATGTGGCCCAGTTGACAGTGAGACTGATACAGCTGTAGCTTCTGGTTCCTACTACAGGGTCAATGTGGCCCAGTTGACAGTGAAACTGACACAGCTGTAGCTTCTGGTTCCTGCTACAGGGTCAATGTGGCCCAGTTGATAGTGAGACTGATACAGCTGTAGCTTCTGGTTCCTGCTACAGGGTCAATGTGGCCCAGTTGACAGTGAGACTGATACAGCTGTAGCTTCTGGTTCCTACTACAGGGTCAATGTGGCCCAGTTGACAGTGAGACTGATACAGCTGTAGCTTCTGGTTCCTGCTACAGGGTCAATGTGGCCCAGTTGACAGTGAGACTGATACAGCTGTAGCTTCTGGTTCCTGCTACAGGGTCAATGTGGCCCAGTTGACAGTGAGACTGATACAGCTGTAGCTTCTGGTTCCTACTACAGGGTCAATGTGGCCCAGTTGACAGTGAGACTGATACAGCTGTAGCTTCTGGTTCCTGCTACAGGGTCAATGTGGCCCAGTTGATAGTGGGACTGATACAGCTGTAGCTTCTGGTTCCTGCTACAGGGTCAATGTGGCCCAGTTGACAGTGAGACTGATACAGCTGTAGCTTCTGGTTCCTGCTACAGGGTCAATGTGGCCCAGTTGATAGTGAGACTGATACAGCTGTAGCTTCTGGTTCCTGCTACAGGGTCAATCTGGCCCAGTTGACAGTGAGACTGATACAGCTGTAGCTTCTGGTTCCTGCTACAGGGTCAATGTGGCCCAGTTGACAGTGAGACTGATACAGCTGTAGCTTCTGGTTCCTGCTACAGGGTCAATGTGGCCTAGTTGATAGTGAGACTGATACAGCTGTATCTTCTGGTTCCTGCTACAGGGTCAATGTGGCCCAGTTGATAGTGAGACTGATACAGCTGTAGCTTCTGGTTCCTGCTACAGGGACCATGTGGCCCAGTTGATAGTGAGACTGATACAGCTGTAGCTTCTGGTTCCTGCTACAGATCATTCTGTTTACTATGCCCAAATCATGCTTACTGTCTAAGAAGTAAGGGAAAATTCCCCGCTCCTTCCCCATCAGAATCCTGAGAAAGCAGTCCTTAGTCATATCTATTCTTATATTAACCTTGTGAGACCCAATGTTGCAACAATGTAACGTCTCCTGAATTGCATCCTGTACAGGTCCTAAACTGAAACGTCACCCCACTACATAACGTATCTCCTTCGACCCAGATGTATCTCCAGTGTGTGTTCTGTGTCAGTATGATTCTTGTGGCATCAGTAGTCTCTGAAACAGAACCCTGTCCAACTGTGAGCCCACGCCGGTTCCCTACACAATAACATGGTGTAAGGCCTTCATACAAGGACATTGCTTGAAATATATTTTTCTGTGTTGTCTAAGATATAGTGGTTAGGTAGAAAAAAAAAGAAATGAAGAAATAGTGATGATTTAATTAACACATTTATTTGCAGACAACTACGAAACCATAAAGTTATAAAGTTATTGAAAAGCAACTTTTAATTCCAGAACACATTGTAAATGGAAACTGATAGATTCCAGGACACATTGTAAATGGAAACTGATACATTCCAGAACACATTGTAAATGGAAACTGATACATTCCAGAACACATTGTAAATGGAAACTGATCGATTCCAGAACACATTGTAAATGGAAACTGATACATTCCAGAACACATTGTAAATGGAAACTGATACATTCCAGAACACATTGTAAATGGAAACTGATACATTCCAGAACACATTGTAAATGGAAACTGATACATTCCAGAACACATTGTAAATGGAAACTGATACATTCCAGAACACATTGTAAATAAAAACTGATACATTCCAGAACACATTGTAAATGGAAACTGATACACTCCAGAACACATTGTAAATGTGGAAAAGGATACATTCCAGAACACATTGTAAATGGAAACTGATACATTCCAGAACACATTGTAAATGGAAACTGATACATTCCAGAACACATTGTAAATGGAAACTGATACATTCCAGAACACATTGTAAATGGAAACTGATACATTCCAGAACACATTGTAAATGGAAACTGATACATTCCAGAACACATTGTAAATGGAAACTGATACATTCCAGAACACATTGTAAATATGGAAAAGGATACGGAATGCAGCAGCAGAGACCATTTATATGGCGTATTATAACAAAGCACCTTTTCCATCCATTTCTTTGGTTTAGCTAACGATTTCCAGATGGTAAGAAATTACTGTCTCTACCACATTTCTTTCCAATTCAGTCATGTTTCTTCAATAAAGTCAAGTATGCCCCTGAAGACCTACTGGCCTTGCAGTCCTGGAGGAACTAATACAAGTTCTTTATTCAGCTTTATCACATTGTTCTACCAATAAAGAATCATCTCCTCCATCCACACAACATAGGAAATGTTACTCTACATCACATCCACCATGCTGACCCTCAACACGGGGCCCCTCAGAGATCTACAACACATCCACCGTGCTGACCCTCAACACGGGGCCCCTCGGGGGTCTACAACACATCCACCGTGCTGACCCTCAGGGGTCTACAACACATCCACCGTGCTGACCCTCAGGGGTCAACAACACATCCACCATGCTGACCCTCAGAGGTCAACAACACATCCACCATGCTGACCCTCAACACGGGCCCCTCAGGGGTCTATAACACATCCACCATGCTGACCCTCAACATGGGGCCCCTCGGGGGTCTACAACACATCCACCATGCTGACCCTCAACACGGGGCCCCTCGGGGGTCTACAACACATCCACCGTGCTGACCCTCAACACGGGGCCCCTCGGGGGTCTACAACACATCCACCATGCTGACCCTCAGGGGTCTACAACACATCCACCATGCTGACCCTCAACACGGGGCCCCTCAGGGGTCTACAACACATCCACCGTGCTGACCCTCAACACGGGGCCCCTCGGGGGTCTACAACACATCCACCATGCTGACCCTCAGGGGTCTACAACACATCCACCATGCTGACCCTCAACACGGGGCCCCTCGGGGGTCTACAACACATCCACCATGCTGACCCTCAGGGGTCTACAACACATCCACCGTGCTGACCCTCAACACGGGGCCCCTCGGGGGTCTACAACACATCCACCATGCTGACCCTCAACACGGGGCCCCTCAGGGGTCTACAACACATCCACCATGCTGACCCTCAACACGGGGCCCCTCAGGGGTCTACATCACATCCACCGTGCTGACCCTCAACA
Source organism: Oncorhynchus nerka (assembly GCF_034236695.1). Classification (NCBI taxonomy): domain Eukaryota; kingdom Metazoa; phylum Chordata; class Actinopteri; order Salmoniformes; family Salmonidae; genus Oncorhynchus; species Oncorhynchus nerka. The sequence continues at coordinate 69,786 of NW_027040279.1, forward strand.
CGGGGCCCCTCAGGGGTCTACATCACATCCACCATGCTGACCCTCAACACGGGGCCCCTCGGGGGTCTACAACACATCCACCATGCTGACCCTCAGGGGTCTACAACACATCCACCGTGCTGACCCTCAACACGGGGCCCCTCGGGGGTCTACAACACATCCACCATGCTGACCCTCAACACGGGGCCCCTCAGGGGTCTACATCACATCCACCGTGCTGACCCTCAACACGGGGCCCCTCAGGGGTCTACATCACATCCACCATGCTGACCCTCAACACGGGGCCCCTCGGGGGTCTACAACACATCCACCATGCTGACCCTCAACACGGGGCCCCTCAGGGGTCTACAACACATCCACCATGCTGACCCTCAACACGGGGCCCCTCAGGGGTCTACATCACATCCACCATGCTGACCCTCAACACGGGGCCCCTCAGGGGTCTACAACACATCCACCATGCTGACCCTCAACACGGGGCCCCTCAGGGGTCTACATCACATCCAGGTTAGAAACATTTTGTTTTTAAAAGAATCATTGTATAACGACACCTCTGTTTTTAAGCCTGGATTCCTGCACATTGATGTTATTGTTGGATTTGATTTTAATAGCTATTATTTCGTTGGTCATAATAATATGTCGATAGTCAATCAAATGTAATCAATCAAATGTAATCAATCAAATGTAATCAATCAAATGTATTTATAAAGCCCTTCTTACATCAGCTGATGTCACAAAGTGCTGTACAGAAACCCAGCCTAAAACCCCAAACAGCAGGTATAGAAGCACGGTGGCTAGGAAAAACTAGAAAGGCAGGAACCTAGGAAGAAACCTAGAGCGGTACCAAGCTATGAGGGTTGGCCAGTCCTCTTCTGGCTGTGCCAGGTGGAGATTAGAAACCTAGAGAGGAACCAGGCTATGAGGGGTGGAGATTAGAAACCTAGAGAGGAACCAGGCTATGAGGGGTGGAGATTATAAACCTAGAGAGGAACCAGGCTATGAGGGGTGGAGATTATAAACCTAGAGAGGAACCAGGCTGTACCGGGTGGAGATTATAAACCTAGAGAGGAACCGGGCTATGAGGGGTGGCCAGTCCTCTTCTGGCTGTGCCGGGTGGAGATTAGAAACCTAGAGAGGAACCAGGCTATGAGGGGTGGCCAGTCCTCTTCTGGCTGTGCCAGGTGGAGATTAGAAACCTAGAGAGGAACCAGGCTATGAGGGGTGGCCAGTCCTCTTCTGGCTGTGCCGGGTGGAGATTATAACAGAACATGGCCAAGATGTTCAAATGTTCATAAATGACCAGCATGGTCAAATAATAATAATCACAGTGGTTGTAGAGGGTGCAACAGGTCAGTACCTCAGGAGTAAATGTCAGTGGTTGTAGAGGGAGCAACAAGTCAGCACCTCAGGAGTAAATGTCAGTGGTTGTAGAGGGAGCAACAGGTCAGCACCTCAGGAGTAAATGTCAGTGGTTGTAGAGGGAGCAACAGGTCAGCACCTCAGGAGTAAATGTCAGTGGTTGTAGAGGGTGCAAAAGGTCAGTACCTCAGGAGTAAATGTCAGTGGTTGTAGAGGGTGCAACAGGTCAGCATCTCAGGAGTAAATGTCAGTGGTTGTAGAGGGTGCAACAGGTCAGCACCTCAGGAGTAAATGTCAGTGGTTGTAGAGGGTGCAAAAGGTCAGTACCTCAGGAGTAAATGTCAGTGGTTGTAGAGGGTGCAACAGGTCAGCATCTCAGGAGTAAATGTCAGTGGTTGTAGAGGGTGCAACAGGTCAGCACCTCAGGAGTAAATGTCAGTGGTTGTAGAGGGTGCAAAAGGTCAGTACCTCAGGAGTAAATGTCAGTGGTTGTAGAGGGTGCAACAGGTCAGCACCTCAGGAGTAAATGTCAGTGGTTGTAGAGGGTGCAAAAGGTCAGTACCTCAGGAGTAAATGTCAGTGGTTGTAGAGGGTGCAACAGGTCAGCACCTCAGGAGTAAATGTCAGTGGTTGTAGAGGGTGCAACAGGTCAGCACCTCAGGAGTAAATGTCAGTGGTTGTAGAGGGTGCAACAGGTCAGCACCTCAGGAGTAAATGTCAGTGGTTGTAGAGGGTGCAACAGGTCAGCACCTCAGGAGTAAATGTCAGTGGTTGTAGAGGGTGCAACAGGTCAGCACCTCAGGAGTAAATGTCAGTTGGCTTTTCATAGCCGATCGTTCAGATAGTGGACAACCTTGTTTTACTCTTCTTGAGGGTTGACAACTTTCTGAGAATTAGCCATTATTGACTATTTTACACCTAGAGTTACTATACATAACTTTAACCCATTTTATAAGAGATTCTCATATAATGATATGTGCTATTTCTTTTGCTAGGGGTTTTTGCATCACAACACTGAAGTGTAAAGGAACTCCACGTTTTAGACTGGATCGTTATACCTACCACCTGGGTCCACCTGGGTCCACCTGGGTCCACCTGGGTCCACCTGGGTCCACCTGGGTCCACCTGGGTCCACCTGGGTCCACCTGGGTCTACCTGGGTCCACCTGGGCCCACCTGGGTCCACCTGGGTCCACCTGGGTCTACCTGGGTCCACCTGGGTCCACCTGGGCCCACCTGGGCCCACCTGGGTCCACCTGGGTCCACCTGGGTCTACCTGGGTCCACCTGGGTCCACCTGGGTCCACCTGGGTCCTGTTTCAGTCATGAAATCAGACCTGAGTACCTGGTAGGAGGGGTTCAAATATACTACTAGTAGATCAAATAAGGTCTCATGTACCCCACCTGGTATGCCATCCAGCCCTGGAGTTTTCCCTGGCCTAAAGGCTTTCATTGCATCAATACATACCTCCTCTGCAATTTGGCCATCATACAAGTCTTTCTGTACAGGTGCTAATTTTACACCACTATTAGGAAAAAAAGTCCTTCCAATTAACTTCAGTTAGTGGAAATGGAGGAGACTGAAAAGAGAACATATGCTTAAAATATTTAACTTCCTCTTTCAAAGTATCGTTTTGTGAATCATGGATGACTACGTAATTTGTAACAAGTTTCTGTAAATTATTTTTGGTCGAATTTCTATGTTGAAGATTCTAAAATAATTTGGTTGAATTTCTCCCCATTTTCCATCCAATTAGCTTTATTTTTATAATATATTACACTGGATCTTTGTTGAATAAGTTATTCCATGTCTTTGTTTTCCCTCTAACTCGTTCTGTGCCTCTACAGTTTTTATTGCTGTCTATCTGTGCTGTTAGTTCTTCTATTTAATTTGTTAACATCTTTTACCCATAATAGTTTGTGTTGTAAACATGAGTATTGAACTGCATGACCTCTAAAGGCACATGAGTATTGAACTGCATGACCTCTAAAGGCACATGAGTATTGAACTGCATGACCTCTAAAGGCACATGAGTATTGAACTGCATGACCTCTAAAGGCACATGAGTATTGAACTGCATGACCTCTAAAGGCACATGAGTATTGAACTGCATGACCTCTAAAGGCACATGAGTATTGAACTGCATGACCTCTAAAGGCACATGAGTATTGAACTGCATGACCTCTAAAGGCACATGAGTATTGAACTGCATGACCTCTAAAGGCACATGAGTATTGAACTGCATGACCTCTAAAGGCACATTTTAAACTACCAATTTTCCTTCCTCTTGGTTCAAAACAGGATGTCATCCAGTAAGCTGTGATAAAACTTCCAATATCCTCGCCCACGTGAATCCTCGCCCACGTGAACCCTCGCCCACGTGAGGCCTCGCCCACGTGAGTCCTCGCCCACGTGAACCCTCGCCCACGTGAGTCCTCGCCCACGTGAGTCCTCGCCCACGTGAGTCCTCGCCCACGTGAGTCCTCGCCCACGTGAGTCCTCGCCCACGTGAGTCCTCGCCCACGTGAGGCCTCGCCCATGTGGAACCTCGCCCATGTGAATCCTCGCCCACGTGAGGCCTCGCCCATGTGAATCCTCGCCCATGTGAATCCTCGCCCACGTGAGTCCTCGCCCACGTGAGGCCTCGCCCATGTGAATCCTCACCCACGTGAGTCCTCGCCCACGTGAGTCCTCGCCCATGTGGTACCTCGCCCACGTGTATCCTCGCCCACGTGAGTCCTCGCCCACGTGAATCCTCATCCACATGGATCCTTGCCCACATGGAAATTCTGTAAGAGTAATGTGGATGCCAATTATTTGACGGTCCAACCATATTCTGCCTCCTATCAAAACGTTTTAAACTTTTGGTGCCAGGATAGAAGAAAGTAATGAAGACGACTAGCTTGATTAAGCCTACAGTATCTCTTACCACTAGCTTGATTAAGCCTACAGTATCTCTTACCACTAGCTTGATTAAGCCTATAGTATCTCTTACCAGTATCTCTTATCGGTAGCTCTTACCACTAGCTTGATTAAGCCTACTGTATCTCTTATCGGTAGCTCTTACCACTAGCTTGATTAAGCCTACAGTATCTCTTATCGGTAGCTCTTATCGGTAGCTCTTATCGGTAGCTCTTACCACTAGCTTGATTAAGCCTACAGTATCTCTTATCGGTAGCTCTTATCGGTAGCTCTTACCACTAGCTTGATTAAGCCTACAGTATCTCTTATCGGTAGCTCTTACCACTAGCTTGATTAAGCCTACAGTATCTCTTATCGGTAGCTCTTACCACTAGCTTGATTAAGCCTACAGTATCTCTTATCGGTAGCTCTTACCACTAGCTTGATTAAGCCTACAGTATCTCTAATCAGTAGCTCTTACCACTAGCTTGATTAAGCCTACAGTATCTCTTACCAGAATCTCTTTATCGGTAGCTCTTACCACTAGCTTGATTAAGCCTACAGTATCTCTTATCGGTAGCTCTTACCACTAGCTTGATTAAGCCTACAGTATCTCTTATCGGTAGCTCTTACCACTAGCTTGATTAAGCCTACAGTATCTCTTATCGGTAGCTCTTACCACTAGCTTGATTAAGCCTACAGTATCTCTTATCGGTAGCTCTTACCACTAGCTTGATTAAGCCTACAGTATCTCTTATCGGTAGCTCTTACCACTAGCTTGATTAAGCCTACAGTATCTCTAATCAGTAGCTCTTACCACTAGCTTGATTAAGCCTACAGTATCTCTTACCAGAATCTCTTATCGGTAGCTCTTACCACTAGCTTGATTAAGCCTACAGTATCTCTTATCGGTAGCTCTTACCACTAGCTTGATTAAGCCTACAGTATCTCTAATCAGTAGCTCTTACCACTAGCTTGATTAAGCCTACAGTATCTCTTACCAGTATCTCTTATCGGTAGCTCTTACCACTAGCTTGATTAAGCCTACTGTATCTCTTATCGGTAGCTCTTACCACTAGCTTGATTAAGCCTACAGTATCTCTTACCGGTAGCTCTTACGAGTAGCTCTTACCAGTATCTCTTATCGGTAGCTCTTACCACTAGCTTGATTAAGCCTACAGTATCTCTTATCGGTAGCTCTTACCACTAGCTTGATTAAGCCTACAGTATCTCTTATCGGTAGCTCTTACCACTAGCTTGATTAAGCCTACAGTATCTCTTATCGGTAGCTCTTACCACTAGCTTGATTAAGCCTACAGTATCTCTTACCACTAGCTTGATTAAGCCTACAGTATCTCTTATCACTAGCTTGATTAAGCCTATAGTATCTCTTACCAGTATCTCTTATCGGTAGCTCTTACCACTAGCTTGATTAAGCCTACAGTATCTCTTATCGGTAGCTCTTATCGGTAGCTCTTATCGGTAGCTCTTACCACTAGCTTGATTAAGCCTACAGTATCTCTTATCGGTAGCTCTTATCGGTAGCTCTTACCACTAGCTTGATTAAGCCTACAGTATCTCTTATCGGTAGCTCTTACCACTAGCTTGATTAAGCCTACAGTATCTCTTATCGGTAGCTCTTATCACTAGCTTGATTAAGCCTACAGTATCTCTAATCAGTAGCTCTTACCACTAGCTTGATTAAGCCTAAAGTATCTCTTATCGGTAGCTCTTACCACTAGCTTGATTAAGCCTACAGTATCTCTTACCGGTAGCTCTTACCACTAGCTTGATTAAGCCTACAGTATCTCTTATCGGTTGAGCTCTTACCACTAGCTTGATTAAGCCTACAGTATCTCTTATCGGTAGCTCTTACCACTAGCTTGATTAAGCCTACAGTATCTCTTACCGGTAGCTCTTACCACTAGCTTGATTAAGCCTACAGTATCTCTTATCGGTAGCTCTTACCACTAGCTTGATTAAGCCTACAGTATCTCTTATCGGTAGCTCTTACCACTAGCTTGATTAAGCCTACAGTATCTCTTATCGGTAGCTCTTACCACTAGCTTGATTAAGCCTACAGTATCTCTTACCGGTAGCTCTTACCACTAGCTTGATTAAGCCTACAGTATCTCTTATCGGTAGCTCTTACCACTAGCTTGATTAAGCCTACAGTATCTCTAATCAGTAGCTCTTACCACTAGCTTGATTAAGCCTACAGTATCTCTTACCAGAATCTCTTATCGGTAGCTCTTACCACTAGCTTGATTAAGCCTACAGTATCTCTTATCGGTAGCTCTTACCACTAGCTTGATTAAGCCTACAGTATCTCTAATCAGTAGCTCTTACCACTAGCTTGATTAAGCCTACAGTATCTCTTACCAGTATCTCTTATCGGTAGCTCTTACCACTAGCTTGATTAAGCCTACTGTATCTCTTATCGGTAGCTCTTACCACTAGCTTGATTAAGCCTACAGTATCTCTTACCGGTAGCTCTTACGAGTAGCTCTTACCAGTATCTCTTATCGGTAGCTCTTACCACTAGCTTGATTAAGCCTACAGTATCTCTTATCGGTAGCTCTTACCACTAGCTTGATTAAGCCTACAGTATCTCTTATCGGTAGCTCTTACCACTAGCTTGATTAAGCCTACAGTATCTCTTATCGGTAGCTCTTACCACTAGCTTGATTAAGCCTACAGTATCTCTTATCGGTAGCTCTTACCACTAGCTTGATTAAGCCTACAGTATCTCTTATCAGTAGCTCTTACCACTAGCTTGATTAAGCCTACAGTATCTCTTACCAGAATCTCTTATCGGTAGCTCTTACCACTAGCTTGATTAAGCCTACAGTATCTCTTATCGGTAGCTCTTACCACTAGCTTGATTAAGCCTACAGTATCTCTAATCAGTAGCTCTTACCACTAGCTTGATTAAGCCTACAGTATCTCTTACCAGTAGCTCTTATCGGTAGCTTGATTAAGCCTACAGTATCTCTTACCAGAATCTCTTATCGGTAGCTCTTACCACTAGCTTGATTAAGCCTACAGTATCTCTTATCGGTAGCTCTTACCACTAGCTTGATTAAGCCTACAGTATCTCTAATCAGTAGCTCTTACCACTAGCTTGATTAAGCCTACAGTATCTCTTACCAGTATCTCTTATCGGTAGCTCTTACCACTAGCTTGATTAAGCCTACTGTATCTCTTATCGGTAGCTCTTACCACTAGCTTGATTAAGCCTACAGTATCTCTTACCGGTAGCTCTTACGAGTAGCTCTTACCAGTATCTCTTATCGGTAGCTCTTACCACTAGCTTGATTAAGCCTACAGTATCTCTTATCGGTAGCTCTTACCACTAGCTTGATTAAGCCTACAGTATCTCTTATCGGTAGCTCTTACCACTAGCTTGATTAAGCCTACAGTATCTCTTATCGGTAGCTCTTACGAGTAGCTCTTACCAGTATCTCTTATCAGTATCTCTAATCAGTAGCTCTTACCACTAGCTTGATTAAGCCTACAGTATCTCTTATCGGTAGCTCTTACCACTAGCTTGATTAAGCCTACAGTATCTCTTATCGGTAGCTCTTACCACTAGCTTGATTAAGCCTACAGTATCTCTTATCGGTAGCTCTTACGAGTAGCTATTACCACTAGCTTGATTAAGCCTACAGTATCTCTTATCGGTAGCTCTTACCACTAGCTTGATTAAGCCTACAGTATCTCTTATCAGTAGCTCTTACCACTAGCTTGATAAAGCCTACAGTATCTCTTATCGGTAGCTCTTACGAGTAGCTCTTACCACTAGCTTGATTAAGCCTACAGTATCTCTTATCGGTAGCTCTTACGAGTAGCTCTTACCACTAGCTTGATTAAGCCTACAGTATCTCTTATCGGTAGCTCTTACGAGTAGCTCTTACCAGTATCTCTTACCACTAGCTCTTACCAGTATCTATTATCAGTATCTCTTACCAGTATCTCTTACCAGTATCTCTTACCAGTATCTCTAATCAGTAGCTCTTACCAGTATCTCTAATCAGTAGCTCTTACCAGTATCTCTTACCAGTATCTCTTACCAGTATCTCTAATCAGTAGCTCTTACCAGTATCTCTAATCAGTAGCTCTTACCAGTATCTCTTACCAGTATCTCTTACCAGTATCTCTAATCAGTAGCTCTTACCAGTATCTCTTACCAGTATCTCTTACCAGTATCTCTTACCAGTATCTCTAATCAGTAGCTCTTACCAGTATCTCTAATCAGTAGCTCTTACCAGTATCTCTTACCAGTATCTCTTACCAGTATCTCTAATCAGTAGCTCTTACCAGTATCTCTTACCAGTATCTCTTACCAGTATCTCTAATCAGTATCTCTTACCAGTATCTCTTACCAGTATCTCTTACCAGTATCTCTTACCAGTATCTCTAATCAGTAGCTCTTACCAGTATCTCTTACCAGTATCTCTTACCAGTATCTCCAATCAGTATCTCTTATCAGCATATACCAGCATTCCGGGTTGGATGCGCGCGTGTTAAAGAAGCAGTGCAGCTTGGTTGGGTTGTGTTTCGGAGGACGCATGGCTTTCGACCTTCGTCTCTCCCGAGCCCGTACGGGAGTTGTGGCGATGAGACAAGATAGTAACTACTAATAATTGGATACCACAAAATTGGGGAGAAAAGGGGGTAAAAATAAATGTAAAAGAAAGAAAGAAAAGGGAATTACATTCCAAATACACTTAACTCGGATCGGAAGCACCCCCCTTTACCCCAAACATGTTCCATAATCCACTGTTTATGATTCAAGAGATCTTTATCCTGAAGGTTTTGACTTCTCTGACAATTAACTGGCACCCCTGTACATCCACTCAGTACTGGTACTTCCTGTATATAGCCATGTTATTAACTGGTACCCTGCACATCCACTCAGTACTGGTACTTCCTGTATATAGCCGTGTTATTACCTGGTACTTCCTGTATATAGCCATGTTATTACCTGGTACTCCCTGTATATAGCCATGTTATTACCTGGTACCCCTGCACATCCACTCAGTACTGGTACTTCCTGTATATAGCCATGTTATTACCTGGTACCCTGCACATCCACTCAGTACTGGTACTTCCTGTATATAGCCATGTTATTACCTGGTACCCCTGCACATCCACTCTGTACTGGTACTTCCTGTATATAGCCATGTTATTAACTGGTACCCTGCACATCCACTCAGTACTGGTACTTCCTGTATATAGCCATGTTATTACCTGGTACCCTGCACATCCACTCAGTACTGGTACTTCCTGTATATAGCCATGTTATTACCTGGTACTTCCTGTATATAGTCATGTTGTTACCGGGCTCCGGGCAGCCGAGCGGAAATGGAGGAAAACTCGCCTCCCTGCAGACCTGGCATCCTTTCACTCCCTCCTCTCTACATTTTCCTCCTCTGTCTCTGCTGCTAAAGCCACTTTCTACCACTCTAAATTCCAAGCATCTGCCTCTAACCCTAGGAAGCTCTTTGCCACCTTCTCCTCCCTCTTGAATCCTCCTCCCCCTCCCCCCTCCTCCTCTCTGCAGATGACTTCGTCAACCATTTTGAAAAGAAGGTCGTGACATCCGATCCTCGTTTGCTAAGTCAAACACACCGCTGGTTCTGCTCACACTGCCCTACCCTGTGCTCTGACCTCTTTCTCCCCCTCTCTCTCCAGATGACATCTCGCGTCTTGTGACGGCCGGCCGCCCAACAACCTGCCCGCTTGACCCTATCCCTCCTCTCTTCTCCAGACCATCTCCGGTGACCTTCTCCCTTACCTCACCTCGCTCATCAACTCATCCCTGACCGCTGGCTACGTCCCTCCCGTCTTCAAGAGAGCGAGAGTTGCACCCCTTCTGAAAAAACCTACACTCGATCCCTCCGATGTCAACAACTACAGACCAGTATCCCTTCTTTCTTTTTCTCTCCAAAACTCTTGAGTGTGCCGTCCTTGGCCAGCTCTCCGCTATCTCTCTCAGAATGACCTTCTTGATCCAAATCAGTCAGGTTTCAAGACTAGTCATTCAACTGAGACTGCTCTTCTCTGTATCACGGAGCGCTCCGCACTGCTAAAAGCTAACTCTCTCTCCTCTGCTCTCATCCTTCTAGACCTATCGGCTGCCTTCGATACTGTGAACCATCAGATCCTCCTCTCCACCCTCTCCGAGTTGGGCATCTCCGGCGCGGCCCACGCTTAGTTGCGTCCTACCTGACAGGTCGCTCCTACCAGGTGGCGTGGCGAGAATCCGTCTCCTCACCACGTGCTCTCACCACTGGTGTCCCCCAGGAGCTCTGTTCTAGGCCCTCTCCCTATTCTCGCTATACACCAAGTCACTTGGCTCTGTCATAACCTCACATGGTCTCTCCTATCATTGCTATGCAGACGACACACAATTAATCTTCTCCTTTCCCCCTTCTGACGACCAGGTGGCGAATCGCATCTCTGCATGTCTGGCAGACATATCAGTGTGGATGACGGATCATCACCTCAAGCTGAACCTCGGCAAGACGGAGCTGCTCTTCCTCCCGGGAAGGACTGCCCGTTCCATGATCTCGCCATCACGGTTGACAACTCCATTGTGTCCTCGTCCCAGAGCGCTAAGAACCTTGGCGTGATCCTGGACAACACCCTGTCGTTCTCAAATAACATCAAGGCGGTGGCCCGTTCCTGTAGGTTCATGCTCTACAACATCCGCAGAGTACGACCCTGCCTCACACAGGAGAGCGGCGCAGGTCCTAATCCAGGCACTTGTCATCTCCCGTCTGGATTACTGCAACTCGCTGTTGGCTGGGCTCCCTGCCTGTGCCATTAAACCCCTACAACTCATCCAGAACGCCGCAGCCCGTCTGGTGTTCAGCCTTCCCAAGTTCTCTCACGTCACCCCGCTCCTCCGCTCTCTCCACTGGCTTCCAGTTGAAGCTCGCATCCGCTACAAGACCATGGTGCTTGCCTACGGAGCTGTGAGGGGAACGGCACCTCACTACCTCCAGGCTCTGATCAGGCCTACACCCAAACAAGGGCACTGCGTTCATCCACCTCTGGCCTGCTCGCCTCCCTACCACTGAGGAAGTACAGTTCCCGCTCAGCCCAGTCAAAACTGTTCGCTGCTCTGGCCCCCAATGGTGGAACAAACTCCCTCACGAAACGCCAGGACAGCGGAGTCAATCACCACCTTCCGGAGACACCTGAAACCCCACCTCTTTAAGGAATACCTAGGATAGGATAAGGTAATCCTTCTCCCCCCTTAAAAGACCTAGATGCACTATTGTAAAGTGGCTGTTCCACTGGATGTCATAAGGTGAAAGCACCAATTTGTAAGTCGCTCTGGATAAGAGCGTCTGCTAAATGACTTAAATGTAAATGTTAAATGTTACCTGGTACTCCCTGTATATAACCATGTTATTACCTGTTACTTCCTGTATATAGCCATGTTATTACCTGGTACTTCCTGTATATAGTCATGTTGTTACCTGGTACTCCCTGTATATAGCCATGTTATTACCAGGTACTTCCTGTATATAGCCATGTTATTACCTGTTACTTCCTGTATATAGCCATGTTATTACCTGGTACTCCCTGTATATAGCCATGTTATTACCTGGTACTTCCTGTATAGAGCCATGTTATTACCTGGTACTCCCTGTATATAGCCATGTTATTACCTGGTACTTCCTGTATATAGCCATGTTATTACCTGGTACTTCCTGTATATAGCCATGTTATTACCTGGTACTCCCTGTATATAGCCATGTTATTACCTGGTACTTCCTGTATATAGCCATGTTATTACCTGGTACTTCCTGTATATAGCCATGTTATTACCTGGTACTTCCTGTATATAGCCATGTTATTACCTGGTACTTCCTGTATATAGCCATGTTATTACCTGGTACTTCCTGTTATGTTATTTTTACTCGTTATGGTTATTCGTTATTCAGTATTTATTCCTCCTGTCACTTTCTATTTATCTATTTTTTTTATCTTCATCTTTAACTCTGTGTTTTTGGAAAATGACTCGTAAATCAGCTGTCCACTGTTAGTGTACACCTGTTAGTACCTGTTAGTGTACACCTGTTAGTACCTGTTAGTGTACACCTGTTAGTACCTGTTAGTGTACACCTGTTAGTACCTGTTAGTGTACACCTGTTAGTACCTGTTAGTGTACACCTGTTAGTACCTGTTAGTGTACACTGTTAGTACCTGTTAGTGTACACCTGTTAGTACCTGTTAGTGTACACCTGTTAGTACCTGTTAGTGTACCTGTTAGTACCTGTTAGTGTACCTGTTAGTGTACACCTGTTGAGTGTACACCTGTTGGTGTGCACCTGTTATACCTGTTAGTGTACACCTGTTAGTACCTGTTAGTGTACACCTGTTAGTACCTGTTAGTGTACACCTGTTGAGTACCTGTTAGTGTACACCTGTTAGTACCTGTTAGTGTACACCTGTTAGTACCTGTTAGTGTACACCTGTTAGTACCTGTTAGTGTACACCTGTTAGTACCTGTTAGTGTACACCTGTTAGTACCTGTTAGTGTACACCTGTTAGTACCTGTTAGTGTACACCTGTTAGTACCTGTTAGTGTACACCTGTTAGTACCTGTTAGTGTACACCTGTTAGTACCTGTTAGTGTACACCTGTTAGTACCTGTTAGTGTTCACCTGTTAGTGTACACCTGTTAGTGTACACCTGTTAGTGTACACCTGTTAGTGTACACCTGTTAGTACCTGTTAGTGTACACCTGTTAGCGTACACCTGTTAGTGTACACCTGTTAGTACCTGTTAGTGTACACCTGTTAGTGTACACCTGTTAGTGTACACCTGTTAGTGTACACCTGTTAGTACCTGTTAGTGTACACCTGTTAGTACCTGTTAGTGTACACCTGTTAGTACCTGTTAGTGTACACCTGTTAGTACCTGTTAGTGTACACCTGTTAGTACCTGTTAGTGTACACCTGTTAGTACCTGTTAGTGTACCTGTTAGTACCTGTTGGTAGTACACCTGTTACCCTGTTAGTGTACACCTGTTAGTACCTGTTAGTGTACACCTGTTAGTACCTGTTAGTGTACACCTGTTAGTATACACCTGTTGAGTGTACACCTGTTAGTGTACACCTGTTAGCATACACCTGTTAGTGTACCTGTTAGTACCTGTTAGTGTACACCTGTTAGTGTACACCTGTTAGTGTACACCTGTTAGTGTACACCTGTTAGTACCTGTTAGTGTACACCTGTTAGTACCTGTTAGTGTACACCTGTTAGTACCTGTTAGTGTACACCTGTTAGTACCTGTTAGTGTACACCTGTTAGTACCTGTTAGTGTACACCTGTTAGTACCTGTTAGTGTACACCTGTTAGTACCTGTTAGTGTACACCTGTTAGTACCTGTTAGTGTACACCTGTTAGTACCTGTTAGTGTACACTGTTAGTTAATGTACCTGTTAGTGTACACCTGTTAGTGTACCCTGTTAGTGTACACCTGTTAGTGTACACCTGTTAGTACACCCTGTTAGTGTACACCTGTTAGTACCTGTTAGTGTACACCTGTTGGGTGTACACCTGTTAGTGTACACCTGTTACCTGTTAGTGTACCCTGTTAGTGTACACCTGTTAGTGTACACCTGTTAGTGTACCTGTTACACACCTGTTAGTGTACACCTGTTAGTACCTGTTAGTGTACACCTGTTAGTGTACACCTGTTGAGTGTACACCTGTTTACCTGTTAGTGTACACCTGTTAGTGTACACCTGTTAGTGTACACCTGTTAGTACCTGTTAGTGTACACCTGTTAGTGTACACCTGTTAGTGTACACCTGTTAGTACCTGTTAGTGTACACCTGTTAGTGTACACCTGTTAGTGTACACCTGTTAGTACCTGTTAGTGTACACCTGTTAGTGTACACCTGTTAGTGTACACCTGTTAGTACCTGTTAGTGTACACCTGTTAGTGTACCTGTTAGTGTACCTGTTGTACCTGTTAGTGTACACCTGTTAGCGTACACCTGTTAGTACCTGTTAGTGTACACTGTTAGTGTACACCTGTTAGTGTACACCTGTTACACTGTTAGTGTACACCTGTTAGTGTACACCTGTTAGTACCTGTTAGTGTACACCTGTTAGTGTACACTGTTAGTGTACACTAACACACCTGTTAGTGTACACCTGTTAGTGTACACCTGTTAGTGTGTACACCTGTTAGTGTACACCTGTTAGTACCTGTTAGTGTACACCTGTTAGTGTACACCTGTTAGTGTACCTGTTAGTACCTGTTAGTGTACACCTGTTAGTGTACACCTGTTAGTGTACACCTGTTAGTACCTGTTAGTGTACACCTGTTAGTGTACACCTGTTAGTGTACACCTGTTAGTACCTGTAGTGTACCTGTTAGCGTACACCTGTTAGTGTACACCTGTTAGTACCTGTTAGTGTACACCTGTTAGTGTACACCTGTTTACCTGTTAGTGTACACCTGTTAGTGTACACCTGTTGGTGTACCTGTTAGTGTACACCTGTTAGTACACCTGTTGTTAGTGTTAGTGTACACCTGTTAGTGTACACCTGTTAGTGTACACCTGTTAGTACCTGTTAGTGTACACCTGTTAGTGTACACCTGTTAGTGTACACCTGTTAGTACCTGTTAGTGTACACCTGTTAGTGTACACCTGTTAGTGTACACTAACACACCTGTTAGTGTACACCTGTTAGTGTACACCTGTTTACCTGTTAGTGTACACCTGTTAGTGTACCCTGTTAGTGTACCTGTTAGTACCTGTTAGTGTACACCTGTTAGTGTACACTGTTAGTACCTGTTAGTGTACACCTGTTTTACCTGTTAGTGTACACCTGTTAGTGTACACCTGTTAGTGTACACCTGTTAGTACCTGTTAGTGTACACCTGTTAGTGTACACCTGTTAGTACCTGTTAGTGTACACCTGTTAGTGTACACCTGTTAGTGTACACCTGTTAGTACCTGTTAGTGTACACCTGTTAGTGTACACCTGTTAGTGTACACCTGTTAGTACCTGTTAGTGTACACCTGTTAGCGTACACCTGTTAGTACCCTGTTAGTGTACACCTGTTAGTACCTGTTAGTGTACACCTGTTTACACCTGTTAGTGTACCTGTTAGTGTACCTGTTACACACCTGTTAGTGTACACCTGTTAGTGTACACTAACACACCTGTTTACCTGTTAGTGTACACCTGTTAGTGTACACTAACACCTGTTACCTGTTAGTACCTGTTACACCTGTTAGTGTACACCTGTTAGTGTACACCTGTTTACCTGTTAGTGTACACCTGTTAGTGTACACCTGTTGAGTGTACACCTGTTAGTACCTGTTAGTGTACACCTGTTAGTGTACACCTGTTTACCTGTTAGTGTACACCTGTTACCTGTTAGTACACCTGTTAGTGTACACCTGTTAGTACCTGTTAGTGTACACCTGTTAGTGTACACCTGTTAGTGTACACCTGTTTACCTGTTAGTGTACACCTGTTAGTGTACACCTGTTAGTGTACACCTGTTAGTACCTGTTAGTGTACACCTGTTAGTGTACACCTGTTAGTGTACACCTGTTAGTACCTGTTAGTGTACACCTGTTAGTGTACACCTGTTAGTACCTGTACACCTGTTAGTGTACACCTGTTAGTGTACACTGTTAGTGTACACCTGTTAGTACACCTGTTAGTGTACACCTGTTAGTAGTTAGTGTACACCTGTTAGTGTACACCTGTTAGTTACCTGTTAGTGTACACCTGTTAGTTAGTGTACACCTGTTAGTGTACACCTGTTAGTGTACACCTGTTAGTACCTGTTAGTGTACACCTGTTAGTGTACACACCTGTTAGTGTACACCTGTTAGTGTACACCTGTTAGTGTACACCTGTTAGTACCTGTTAGTGTACACCTGTTAGCGTACACCTGTTAGTGTACACCTGTTAGTACCTGTTAGTGTACACCTGTTAGTGTACACCTGTTAGTGTACACCTGTTAGTACCTGTTAGTGTACACCTGTTAGTGTACACCTGTTAGTACCTGTTAGTGTACACCTGTTAGTGTACACCTGTTAGTGTACACCTGTTTACCTGTTAGTGTACACCTGTTAGTGTACACCTGTTAGTGTACACCTGTTGTTTATGAAACATGGGACAAATATCATTTGATTGGATTTTAACTACCAGCCTAATCACGAACATGATTTAAAAAATATATTATTATAATATAATTTGTGCAACTTTAAATAACTTTATGAGAATACATGATCGTTTGATTCCAAATAAAACACAACCAGGATTTATTTTCAAATGTCAAATGTGTAGCCTACAGTTCAGGAATATTTCATGTTGCCCTCTTGATAAGAAATAAACATGTTCTATTAAGACAAGTAAATCATGGTATGACTGTAGGGTATGACTGTAGGGTATGACTGTAGGGTATGACTATAGGGTATGACTGTAGGGTATGACTATAGGGTATGACTGTAGGGTGTGACTGTAGGGTATGACTGTAGGGTATGACTATAGGGTATGACTGTAGGGTGTGACTATAGGGTATGACTATAGGGTATGACTGTAGGGTATGACTGTAGGGTATGACTATAGGGTGTGACTATAGGGCATGACTATAGGGTATGACTGTCGGGTATGGTTGAAGGGTATGACTGTAGGGTATGACTGTAAGGTTTGACTATAGGGTATGACTGTAGGGTGTGACTGTAGGGTTTGACTGTAGGGTGTGACATGACTATAGGGTATGACTGTAGGGTGTGACATGACTATAGGGTATGACTGTAGGGTATGACTGTAGGGTATGACTGTAGGGTGTGACATGACTATAGGGTATGACTATAGGGTATGACTGTAGGGTATGACTATAGGGTATGGCTGTAGGGTATGACTGTAGGGTTTGACTGTAGGGTGTGACATGACTGTAGGGTATGACTATAGGGTATGACTATAGGGTGTGACTGTAGGGTATGACTATAGGGTATGACTGTAGGGTATGGCTGTAGGGTATGACTATAGGGTATGACTGTAGGGTATGACTATAGGGTGTGACTGTAGGGTATGACTATAGGGTATGACTGTAGGGTATGGCTATAGTGTATGACTATAGGGTATGACTGTAGGGTATGACTGTAGGGTGTGACATGACTATAGGGTATGACTATAGGGTGTGACTGTAGGGTATGACTATAGGGTATGGCTGTAGGGTATGACTGTAGGGTATGACTATAGGGTGTGACTGTAGGGTATGACTATAGGGTGTGACTGTAGGGTATGACTATAGGGTATGACTGTCGGGTATGACTGTAGGGTATGACTATAGGGTATGACTATAGGGTGTGACTGTAGGGTATGACTATAGGGTATGACTGTAGGGTATGACTATAGGGTGTGACTATAGGGTATGACTGTAGGGTATGACTATAGGGTATGACTGTAGGGTATGACTATAGGGTATGACTGTAGGGTATGACTGTAGGGTGTGACATGACTATAGGGTATGACTATAGGGTGTGACTGTAGGGTATGACTATAGGGTATGGCTGTAGGGTATGACTGTAGGGTATGACTATAGGGTGTGACTGTAGGGTATGACTATAGGGTGTGACTGTAGGGTATGACTATAGGGTATGACTGTCGGGTATGACTGTAGGGTATGACTATAGGGTATGACTATAGGGTGTGACTGTAGGGTATGACTGTAGGGTATGACTATAGGGTATGACTGTAGGGTGTGACTATAGGGTATGACTATAGGGTATGACTGTAGGGTATGACTGTAGGGTATGACTATAGGGTATGACTGTAGGGCATGACTATAGGGTATGACTGTAGGGTATGGCTGTAGGGTATGACTGTAGGGTATGACTGTAAGGTTTGACTATAGGGTATGACTGTAGGGTGTGACTGTAGGGTTTGACTGTAGGGTGTGACATGACTATAGGGTTTGACTGTAGGGTATGACTGTAGGGTATGACTGTAGGGTGTGACATGACTATAGGGTATGACTATAGGGTATGACTGTAGGGTATGACTATAGGGTATGGCTGTAGGGTATGACTGTAGGGTTTGACTGTAGGGTGTGACATGACTGTAGGGTATGACTATAGGGTGTGACTGTAGGGTATGACTATAGGGTATGACTGTAGGGTATGGCTGTAGGGTATGACTATAGGGTATGACTGTAGGGTATGACTATAGGGTGTGACTGTAGGGTATGACTATAGGGTATGACTGTAGGGTATGGCTATAGTGTATGACTATTGGGTATGACTGTAGGGTATGACTGTAGGGTGTGACATGACGATAGGGTATGACTATAGGTTGTGACTGTAGGGTATGACTATAGGGTATGGCTGTAGGGTATGACTGTAGGGTATGACTATAGGGTGTGACTGTAGGGTATGACTATAGGGTGTGACTGTAGGGTATGACTATAGGGTATGACTGCCGGGTATGACTGTAGGGTATGACTATAGGGTATGACTATAGGGTGTGACTGTAGGGTATGACTATAGGGTATGACTGTAGGGTATGACTATAGGGTGTGACTATAGGGTATGACTGTAGGGTATGACTATAGGGTATGACTGTAGGGTATGACTATAGGGTATGACTATAGGGTGTGACTATAGGGTATGACTGTAGGGTATGACTATAGGGTATGACTGTAGGGTATGACTGTAGGGTATGACTGTAGGGTATGACTATAGGGTATGACTGTAGGGTATGTCTGTAGGGTATGACTATAGGGTATGACTATAGGGTATGGCTGTAGGGTATGACTATAGGGTGTGACTATAGGGTGTGACAGACTTCCGGGTTGGAGCGAGCGGTCGCATCTGCACTCGGTCCGCAGGTAGTATTACATTTCATTATAGTACAACGGTTTGATTTGTCTAATCTTAGCAATTTCTTCTTAGCTAGCTACATAGCCGTCTTTGTATCATAGATAATTGCGTAATTATCGTATTTCGTCGTCCTAACGCAGTCTACACTGCCCTGCAGCTAGCCAGCTAGCTAACGTCCACCGTTAGCTAGTCCACCGTCTACCGATTAGCAGCACAACTATTACACTCAACTGAGCGACTTGATTAGTGTAGTGTTAGCTAGCTACATAGTTGTCTTTGCTGTCTTCGTACCCAAGATAATTGTGTAGTTTAGAGTGTGTAGTTTTATGTCGTCCTTAACATAGGAGACTCTGCTAGCTAGCCAACAGCTAGCCAACGTCTACCGAACAGAACTTCTGCACTCAACAATCCGGTCGCATTTAAGCTTCGCTCCACAGGTAGTATCACATTTTTCATTTCATTTCATTACAGTACAACGGCTTGATTTGTTTGATCGTAGCTAACTACATAGCTAGCTACATAGCCGTCTTTGTATCAAAAGATAATTGTGTAGTCTAGAGCGATTTCCTAGGTTAGCTAGCCAGCTATTGTCGTTCTTTTAACGCAACGTAACGTAATCAACACTGCTAGCTAGCCAGCTAGCCCCGAATAGCAGCACAGTAGAAACTATTACACTCAGCGGAACGACTTGATTAGTGTAGTGTCAACAAACGCAGCCAATGCCAGCTAGCCTACATAGTCAACAACGCAGCCTCTGCCAGCTAGCCTACTTCAGCAGTACTGTATCATTTTAATCATTTTAGTCAATAAGATTCTTGCTACGTAAGCTTAACTTTCTGAACACTCGTGACGTGTAGTCCACTTGTCATTCCAATCTCCTTTTGCATTAGCGTAGCCTCTTGTGTAGCCTGTCAACTATGTGTCTGTCTATCCCTGTTCTCTCCTCTCTGCACAGACCATACAAACGCTCCACACCGCGTGGCCGCGGCCACCTAATCTGGTGGTCCCAGCGCGCACGACCCACGTGGAGTTCCAGGTCTCCGGTAGCCTCTGGAACTGCCGATCTGCGGCCAACAAGGCAGAGTTCATCTCCGCCTATGTCTCCCTCCAGTCCCTCGACTTCTTGGCACTGACGGAAACATGGATCACCACAGACAACACTGCTACTCCTACTGCTCTCTCTTCGTCTGCCCACGTGTTCTCGCACACCCCGAGAGCTTCTGGTCAGCGGGGTGAGTAACACCGGGATCCTCATCTCTCCCAAGTGGTCATTCTCTTTTCTCCCCTTACCCATCTGTCTATCGCCTCCTTTGAATTCCATGCTGTCACAGTTACCAGCCCTTTCAAGCTTAACATCCTTATCATTTATCGCCCTCCAGGTTCCCTCGGAGAGTTCATCAATGAGCTTGATGCCTTGATAAGCTCCTTTCCTGAGGACGGCTCACCTCTCACAGTTCTGGGCGACTTTAACCTCCCCACGCCTACCTTTGACTCATTCCTCTCTGCCTCCTTCTTTCCACTCCTCTCCTCTTTTGACCTCACCCTCTCACCTTCCCCCTACTCACAAGGCAGGAAATACGCTCGACCTCATCTTTACTAGATGCTGTTCTTCCACTAACCTCGTTGCAACTCCCTCCAAGTCTCCGACCACTACCTTGTATCCTTTTCCCTCTCGCTCTCATCCAACACTTCCCACTGCCCCTACTCGGATGGTATCGCGCCGTCCCAACCTTCGCTCTCTCTCCCCCGCTACTCTCTCCTCTTCCATCCTATCATCTCTTCCCTCTGCTCAAACCTTCTCCAACCTATCTCCTGATTCTGCCTCCTCAACCCTCCTCTCCTCCCTTTCTGCATCCTTTGACTCTCTATGTCCCCTATCCTCAGGCCGGCTCGGTCCTCCCCTCCCGCTCCGTGGCTCGACGACTCATTGCGAGCTCACAGAACAGGGCTCCGGGCAGCCGAGCGGAAATGGAGGAAAACTACACCTCCCTGCGGACCTGACATCCTTTCCTCCCTCCTCTCTACATTTTCCTCTTCTCTCTCTGCTGCTAAAGCCACTTTCTACCACTCTAAATTCCAAGCATCTGCCTCTAACCCTAGGAAGCTCTTTGCAACCTTCTCCTCCCTCCTGAATCCCCTCCCCCCCTCCCCCCCTCCTCCCTCTCTGCAGATGACTTCGTCAACCATTTTGAAAAGAAGGTCGACGACATCCGATCCTCGTTTGCTAAGTCAAACGACACCGCTGGTTCTGCTCACACTGCCCTACCCCTGTGCTCTGACCTCTTTCTCCCTCTCTCTCCAGATGAAATCTCGCATCTTGTGACGGCCGGCCGCCCAACAACCTGCCCGCTTGACCCTATCCCCTCCTCTCTTCTCCAGACCATTTCCGGAGACCTTCTCCCTTACCTCACCTCGCTCATCAACTCATCCCTGACCGCTGGCTACGTCCCTTCCGTCTTCAAGAGAGCGAGAGTTGCACCCCTTCTGAAAAAACCTACACTCGATCCCTCCGATGTCAACAACTACAGACCAGTATCCCTTCTTTCTTTTCTCTCCAAAACTCTTGAACGTGCCGTCCTTGGCCAGCTCTCCCGCTATCTCTCTCAGAATGACCTTCTTGATCCAAATCAGTCAGGTTTCAAGACTAGTCATTCAACTCAGACTGCTCTTCTCTGTATCACGGAGGCGCTCCGCACTGCTAAAGCTAACTCTCTCTCCTCTGCTCTCATCCTTCTAGACCTATCGGCTGCCTTCATATGTGAACCATCAGATCCTCCTCTCCACCCTCTCCGAGTTGGGCATCTCCGGCGCGGCCCACGCTGGATTGCGTCCCTACCTGACAGGTCGCTCCCACCACCAGGTGGCGTGGCGAGAATCCCGTCTCCACACCACGTGCTCTCACCACTGGTGTCCCCCAGGGCTCTGTTCTAGGCCCTCTCCTATTCTCGCTATACACCAAGTCACTTGGCTCTGTCATAACCTCACATGGTCTCTCCTATCATTGCTATGCAGACAACACACAATTAATCTTCTCCTTTCCCCCTTCTGATGACCAGGTGGCGAATCGCATCTCTGCATGTCTGGCAGACATATCCGTGTGGATGACGGATCACCACCTCAAGCTGAACCTCGGCAAGACGGAGCTGCTCTTCCTCCCGGGAAGGACTGCCCGTTCCATGATCTCGCCATCACGGTTGACAACTCCATTGTGTCCTCCTCCCAGAGCGCTAAGAACCTTGGCGTGATCCTGGACAACACCCTGTCGTTCTCAACTAACATCAAGGCGGTGGCCCGTTCCTGTAGGTTCATGCTCTACAACATCCGCAGAGCACGACCCTGCCTCACACAGGAAGCGGCGCAGGTCCTAATCCAGGCACTTGTCATCTCCCGTCTGGATTACTGCAACTCGCTGTTGGCTGGGCTCCTGCCTGTGCCATTAAACCCCTACAACTCATCCAGAACGCCGCAGCCCGTCTGGTGTTCAACCTTCCCAAGTTCTCTCACGTCACCCCCCGCTCCTCCGCTCCTCCACTGGCTTCCAGTTGAAGCTCGCATCCGCTACAAGACCATGGTGCTTGCCTACGGAGCTGTGAGGGGAACGGCACCTCAGTACCTCCAGGCTCTGATCAGGCCCTACACCCAAACAAGGGCACTGCGTTCATCCACCTCTGGCCTGCTCGCCTCCCTACCACTGAGGAAGTACAGTTCCCGCTCAGCCCAGTCAAAACTGTTCGCTGCTCTGGCCCCCAATGGTGGAACAAACTCCCTCACGACGCCAGGACAGCGGAGTCAATCACCACCTTCCGGAGACACCTGAAACCCCACCTCTTTAAGGAATACCTAGGATAGACTATAGGGTATGACTGTAGGGTGTGACTGTAGGGTATGACTATAGGGTATGACTGTAGGGTATGTCTTATTGCCATGGTAAACAAGGAAATAAATACTTTATTTCAGTTTTATGGAATGATTGGCCAAACGATAAATCACCTTTCTGCCTCATTCCATCTGAGCCTGGGCAGTCTGTTGTGTTGCGCTGCCCATTATAGCTGGACTCCAGTGTTGTTGAACAGAAACGATAACAGGAAATGAATCAGCATCTTAACCAGACCTGGCTCACGTATCGTTCTTCACACATTACATCAGGTTCTCTTTCTATCACTACAGGAGATGCACTGTAGTGATGAGGGTCATTGTGTTATTGTTGACTACAGGACATGCACTGTAGTGATGAGGGTCATTGTGTTGTTGTTGACTATAGGACATGCACTGTAGTGATGAGGGTCATTGTGTTATTGTTGACTACAGGAGATGCACTGTAGTGATGAGGGTCATTGTTGACTACAGGACATGCACTGTAGTGATGAGGGTCATTGTTGACTACAGGACATGCACTGTAGTGATGAGGGTCATTGTGTTGTTGTTGACTACAGGAGATGCACTGTAGTGATGAGGGTCATTGTGTTGTTGTTGACTACAGGAGATGCACTGTAGTGATGAGGGTCATTGTGTTGTTGTTGACTACAGGACATGCACTGTAGTGATGAGGGTCATTGTGTTGTTGTTGACTACAGGACATGCACTGTAGTGATGAGGGTCATTGTGTTATTGTTGACTATAGGACATGCACTGTAGTGATGAGGGTCATTGTGTTGTTGTTGACTACAGGAGATGCACTGTAGTGATGAGGGTCATTGTTGACTACAGGACATGCACTGTAGTGATGAGGGTCATTGTTGACTACAGGACATGCACTGTAGTGATGAGGGTCATTGTTGACTACAGGAGATGCACTGTAGTGATGAGGGTCATTGTTGACTACAGGAGATGCACTGTAGTGATGAGGTCATTGTTGACTATGTAGTGATGAGGGTCATTGTTGACTACAGGACATGCACTGTAGTGATGATGCATTGTTGACTACAGGAGATGCACTGTAGTGATGAGGGTCATTGTTGACTACAGGAGATGCACTGTAGTGATGAGGGTCATTGTGTTATTGTTGACTACAGGAGATGCACTGTAGTGATGAGGGTCATTGTGTTATTGTTGACTATAGGAGATGCACTGTAGTGATGAGGGTCATTGTTGACTACAGGAG
>NW_027040279.1:99027-185034 GCF_034236695.1 Oncorhynchus nerka
GCTACCAACTGGCTAATGACGCTCATCGTTGTGTGGCTGCCAACTGGCTAATGACTCTCATCGTTGTGTGGCTGCCAACTGGCTAATGACTCTCATCATTGTGTGGCTACCAACTGGCTAATGACGCTCATCGTTGTGTGGCTGCCAACTGGCTAATGACGCTCATCGTTGTGTGGCTGCCAACTGGCTAATGACGCTCATCGTTGTGTGGCTGCCAACTGGCTAATGACTCTCATCGTTGTGTGGCTGCCAACTGGCTAATGACGCTCATCGTTGTGTGGCTGCCAACTGGCTAATGACGCTCATCGTTGTGTGGCTGCCAACTGGCTAATGACTCTCATCGTTGTGTGGCTGCCAACTGGCTAATGACGCTCATCGTTGTGTGGCTGCCAACTGGCTAATGACGCTCATCGTTGTGTGCTGCCAACTGGCTAATGACGCTCATCGTTGTGTGGCTGCCAACTGGCTAATGACGCTCATCGTTGTGTGGCTGCTAACTGGCTAATGACGCTCATCGTTGTGTGGCTGCTAACTGGCTAATGACGCTCATCGTTGTGTGGCTGCCAACTGGCTAATGACGCTCATCGTTGTGTGGCTGCTAACTGGCTAATGATGCTCATCGTTGTGTGCTGCCAACTGGCTAATGACGCTCATCGTTGTGTGGCTGCCAACTGGCTAATGACTCTCATCGTTGTGTGGCTGCCAACTGGCTAATGACGCTCATCGTTGTGTGGCTGCCAACTGGCTAATGACGCTCATCGTTGTGTGGCTGCTAACTGGCTAATGATGCTCATCGTTGTGTGCTGCCAACTGGCTAATGATGCTCATCGTTGTGTGGCTGCCAACTGGCTAATGACTCTCATCGTTGTGTGGCTGCCAACTGGCTAATGACGCTCATCGTTGTGTGGCTGCCAACTGGCTAATGACGCTCATCGTTGTGTGGCTGCCAACTGGCTAATGACTCTCATCATTGTGTGGCTACCAACTGGCTAATGACGCTCATCGTTGTGTGGCTGCCAACTGGCTAATGACGCTCATCGTTGTGTGGCTGCCAACTGGCTAATGACGCTCATCGTTGTGTGGCTAACTGGCTAATGACTCTCATCGTTGTGTGGCTAACTGGCTCATGACGCTCATCGTTGTGTGGCTGCCAACTGGCTAATGACTCTCATCGTTGTGTGGCTGCCAACTGGCTAATGATGCTCATCGTTGTGTGCTGCCAACTGGCTAATGATGCTCATCGTTGAACAAGTCCTTAATGTTCAAGAAAATATATTATGAATTTGAAATTGACCGAATGTGATGTTGTAACACTTTTTAACCGTGAACCTCAGGAAAGCAGCAGAACTGGACTGTGCTACCATTTATAGGTATTTTCAAGTGTCAAACTAAAATGACACTTCGAGGTTAGCGATCAAAAGCTATACTAAAGCTTTATAAATACAATAACATTTACATTACTTAAAGGAGATGTCAAGTCATCTTCTGTCCTCCACCCTGTTACAGCAGCTCACACCTGGAACACACAGGATATCAACACACTGTCACTGTAGTGGGGCTATGCCAGGAATGCTTCTGGCTGACAGAGAGGATTCTGAGGACTGTCACTGCCCTGCTTCCAGACTGACAGGCCAACAAGGGCCTGAGAGGCTCCAGTCCCAGGATGGAAGGCTCCCGTCACTGCGGTGTCACTAACTGAACCCGGGATGGAAGGCTGGCGTCGGGACAGCGAGGCCGACCAGACGCTACCCGCCAGGGGATGAGGTGGTCTCATACGAGGGGCTAGCTCCATCTTGGTTGGTGACAATAACAGTTGGACAGGACGAGGCCATCCGTCTCCATTACAGGGACAGAGTTTTCTCCCACATCACCC
Source organism: Oncorhynchus nerka (assembly GCF_034236695.1). NCBI lineage: Eukaryota > Metazoa > Chordata > Actinopteri > Salmoniformes > Salmonidae > Oncorhynchus > Oncorhynchus nerka. The sequence continues at coordinate 100,901 of NW_027040279.1, forward strand.
AGGCTGTCGTGTTCTCCTCGGGGTCCTAAGGAGACGCTGTCTCATACATCATGTTGCCTCTAAAGGCTGAAAGCCCCCTGATGAGACCCCCCTCCCCCCTCCACCCCCCTCCACCCTCCACCCCACACCCCAAACCACACTTCCATGGCTGTCCACCTTAACAGGAGTAGGTATCTGCTGCAAGAGGGAATTAGCATAGCAATGGGAACCTTTACCACTGTAAATGACCACAGTCTCTGCCCCCTCTCTCTCTCTCTCTCTCTCTCTCTGTCTCTCCATCACTCTGTCTGTCTCTCTCTCAATCTCTCTCTCTCTCTCCCTCTCTCTGTCTCTCCATCCCTCTCTCTGTCTCTCTCTCCCTCTCTCCCTCTCTCTGTCTCTCCATCCCTCTCTCTCTCTCTCTCTCTGTCTCTCTCTCCCTCTCTCTGTCTCTCCATCCCTCTCTCTCTCTCTCTCTCTCTCCCTCTCTGTCTCTCCATCCCTCTCTCTCTCTCTCTCTCCCTCTCTCCCTCTCTCTGTCTCTCCATCCCTCTCTCCCTCTCTCTGTCTCTCTCTCCATTCCTCTCTCTGTATGAATGACCATGTTTAGTTCTTTTATCAGTTGTACAAGGAACTCTATATGCGTCCCAAATGACACCCTATTCCTTACTTAGTGCACAGGGTTCTGCTTAAAAGTAGTGCACTTCAAAGGGAATAGGGTGTCATTTATGTCACAGATTGTTTCTAAACTGTAAAGGGGTGTAGAGTGGAGAGCAGAGGGGTTCAGCATCGTATTACCAACTACAGTCCTCATATATTAAACTGTAAAGGGTTGTAGAGGGGTTCAGCATCGTATTACCAACTACAGTCCTCATATATTAAACTGTAAAGGGTTGTAGAGGGGTTCAGCATCGTATTACCAACTACAGTCCTCATATATTAAACTGTAAAGGGTTGTAGAGGGGTTCAGCATCGTATTACCAACTACAGTCCTCATATATTAAACTGTAAAGGGTTGTAGAGGGGTTCAGCATCGATTACCAACTACAGTCCTCATATATTAAACTGTAAAGGGTTGTAGAGGAGTTCAGCATCGTATTACCAACTACAGTCCTCATATATTAAACTGTAAAGGGTTGTAGAGGGTTCAGCATCGTATTACCAACTACAGTCCTCATATATTAAACTGTAAAGGGTTGTAGAGGGGTTCAGCATCGTATTACCAACTACAGTCCTCATATATTAAACTGTAAAGGGTTGTAGAGGGGTTCAGCATCGTATTACCAACTACAGTCCTCATATATTAAACTGTAAAGGGTTGTAGAGGGGTTCAGCATCGTATTACCAACTACAGTCCTCATATATTAAACTGTAAAGGGTTGTAGAGGGTTCAGCATCGTATTACCAACTACAGTCCTCATATATTAAACTGTAAAGGGTTGTAGAGGGGTTCAGCATCGTATTACCAACTACAGTCCTCATATATTAAACTGTAAAGGGTTGTAGAGGGGTTCAGCATCGTATTACCAACTACAGTCCTATATTAAACTGTAAAGGGTTGTAGAGGTTCAGCATATTAAACTGTCCTCAAATTAAACTGGGGGTTGTAGAGGGGTTCAGCATCGTATTACCAACTACAGTCCTCATATATTAAACTGTAAAGGGTTGTAGAGGGGTTCAGCATCGTATTACCAACTACAGTCCTCATATATTAAACTGTAAAGGGTTGTAGAGGGGTTCAGCATCGTATTACCAACTACAGTCCTCATATATTAAACTGTAAAGGGTTGTAGAGGGGTTCAGCATCGTATTACCAACTACAGTCCTCATATATTAAACTGTAAAGGGTTGTAGAGGGGTTCAGCATCTATTACCAACTACAGTCCTCATATATTAAACTGTAAAGGGTTGTAGAGGGGTTCAGCATCGTATTACCAACTACAGTCCTCATATATTAAACTGTAAAGGGTTGTAGAGGGGCATCGTCCAACTACAGTCCTCATATATTAAACTGTAAAGGGTTGTAGAGGGTTCAGCATCATATTACCAACTACAGTCCTCATATATTAAACTGTAAAGGGTTGTAGACTACAGTCCTCATATATTAAACTGTAAAGGGTTGTAGAGGGGTTCAGCATCGTATTACCAACTACAGTCCTCATATATTAAACTGTAAAGGGTTGTAGAGGGGTTCAGCATCGTATTACCAACTACAGTCCTCATATATTAAACTGTAAAGGGTTGTAGAGGGGTTCAGCATCGTATTACCAACTACAGTCCTCATATATTAAACTGTAAAGGGTTGTAGAGGGGTTCAGCATCGTATTACCAACTACAGTCCTCATATATTAAACTGTAAAGGGTTGTAGAGGGGTTCAGCATCGTATTACCAACTACAGTCCTCATATATTAAACTGTAAAGGGTTGTAACTACAGAGGGGTTCAGCATCGTATTACCAACTACAGTCCTCATATATTAAACTGTAAAGGGTTGTAGAGGGGTTCAGCATCGTATACCAACTACAGTCCTCATATATTAAACTGTAAAGGGTTGTAGAGGGGTTCAGCATCGTATTACCAACTACAGTCCTCATATATTAAACTGTAAAGGGTTGTAGAGGGTTCAGCATCGTATTACCAACTACAGTCCTCATATATTAAACTGTAAAGGGTTGTAGAGGGGTTCAGCATCGTATTACCAACTACAGTCCTCATATATTAAACTGTAAAGGGTTGTAGAGGGGTTCAGCATCGTATTACCAACTACAGTCCTCATATATTAAACTGTAAAGGGTTGTAGAGGGGTTCAGCATCGTATTACCAACTACAGTCCTCATATATTAAACTGTAAAGGGTTGTAGAGGGGTTCAGCATCGTATTACCAACTACAGTCCTCATATATTAAACTGTAAAGGGTTGTAGAGGGTTCAGCATCGTATTACCAACTACAGTCCTCATATATTAAACTGTAAAGGGTTGTAGAGGGGTTCAGCATCGTATTACCAACTACAGTCCTCATATATTAAACTGTAAAGGGTTGTAGAGGGGTTCAGCATCGTATTACCAACTACAGTCCTCATATATTAAACTGTAAAGGGTTGTAGAGGGGTTCAGCATCGTATTACCAACTACAGTCCTCATATATTAAACTGTAAAGGGTTGTAGAGGGGTTCAGCATCGTATTACCAACTACAGTCCTCATATATTAAACTGTAAAGGGTTGTAGAGGGGTTCAGCATCGTATTACCAACTACAGTCCTCATATATTAAACTGTAAAGGGTTGTAGAGGGGTTCAGCATCGTATTACCAACTACAGTCCTCATATATTAAACTGTAAAGGGTTGTAGAGGGGTTCAGCATCGTATTACCAACTACAGTCCTCATATATTAAACTGTAAAGGGTTGTAGAGGGGTTCAGCATCGTATTACCAACTACAGTCCTCATATATTAAACTGTAAAGGGTTGTAGAGGGGTTCAGCATCGTATTACCAACTACAGTCCTCATATATTAAACTGTAAAGGGTTGTAGAGGGGTTCAGCATCGTATTACCAACTACAGTCCTCATATATTAAACTGTAAAGGGTTGTAGAGGGGTTCAGCATCGTATTACCAACTACAGTCCTCATATATTAAACTGTAAAGGGTTGTAGAGGGGTTCAGCATCGTATTACCAACTACAGTCCTCATATATTAAACTGTAAAGGGTTGTAGAGGGGTTCAGCATCGTATTACCAACTACAGTCCTCATATATTAACGGATGAGCCTCACTGAACCATTTCAAACTGAACTTCATTGTATCTTTGATGAACACTTTAACCAGCATGCCTTTCTTCCAACATGTATGTTAATTTCAACTGAAGCATCGCCTCATTGTTGACAGGACACAGAGAGACAGAGACATTATGTCTGGATAAACTATACAGCCTATTTACTGTGGGTGGATATATGAACATGGAATGGCCAAGAAACCCTTAACGGAATGTGCACTATATCTCAGGAGATACGCCTGTTCTATCAAATAGGAGAGCAGCCTATTATTGGTTACCTCATAGACTGAAACGATGCACTCTGTTAATGCTGTTGTCACGTTCTGACCTCGGTTCTTTTATTATGTCTTTGTTTTAGTATGGTCGGGGCGTGAGTTGGGTGGGTTGTCTATGTTCTTTTTTCTATAATTTGGGATTTCTGTGTTCGGCCTAGTATGGTTCTCAATCAGAGGCAGCTGTCAATCGTTGTCCCTGATTGAGAATCATACTTAGGGAGCCTGGTTTCACTTTGAGTTATGGGTGTTTATTTTCCGTGTTAGAGCCACACGGGACTGTTTTGGTTTGATTACTTCACGTTTATTGTTTTGTTCAACATGAACAGTTACCACGCTGCACTTTGGTCCTCACCTTCTTCATCCGACGACGACTGTTACAGCTGTCTACATTCTATTGCCTTTAAACCCAGATCACAGGCCTATGATTCAAACATACTGTTGTCTAAAAACATGGTTGGAAAAAACCTCCAGGTACTACAGTAGACAGACAGGTACTACAGCAGACAGACAGGTACTACAGCAGACAGACAGGTACTACAGCAGACAGACAGGTAATACAGCAGACAGACAGGTACTACAGCAGACAGACAGGTACTACAGCAGACAGACAGGTACTACAGTAGACAGACAGGTACTACAGCAGACAGACAGGTACTACAGCAGACAGACAGGTAATACAGCAGACAGACAGGTACTACAGCAGACAGACAGGTACTACAGCAGACAGACAGGTTCTACAGTAGACAGACAGGTACTACAGTAGACAGACAGGTACTACAGTAGACAGACAGGTACTACAGCAGACAGACAGGTACTACAGTAGACCTCCAGGTACTACAGCAGACAGACAGGTACTACAGAAGACCTCCAGGTACTACAGTAGACATACAGGTACTACAGTAGACAGACAGATACTACAGCAGACAGACAGGTACTACAGCAGACAGACAGGTACTACAGCAGACAGACAGGTACTACAGTAGACAGACAGGTACTACAGTAGACCTCCAGGTACTACAGCAGAGAGACAGGTACTACAGCAGACAGACAGGTACTACAGTAGACAGACAGGTACTACAGCAGACAGACAGGTACTACAGCAGACAGGGAGGTACTACAGTAGACAGACAGGTACTACAGTAGACAGACAGGTACTACAGCAGACAGACAGGTACTACAGTAGACAGACAGGTACTACAGTAGACACAGGTGCTACAGTAGACAGACAGGTACTACAGTAAACAGACAGGTACTAAAGTAGACAGACAGGTACTACAGTAGACAGACAGGTACTACAGTAGACAGACAGGTACTACAGCAGACAGACAGGTACTACAGTAGACAGACAGGTGCTACAGTAGACAGACAGGTACTACAGTAGACAGACAGGTACTACAGCAGACAGACGGGTACTACAGCAGACAGACAGGTACTACAGGAGACAGACAGGTACTACAGCAGACAGACAGGTGCTACAGTAGACAGACAGGTACTACAGTAGACAGACAGGTACTACAGCAGACAGGTACTACAGTAGACAGACAGGTGCTACAGTAGACAGACAGGTACTACAGCAGACAGACAGGTACTACAGTAGACAGACAGGTACTACAGTAGACAGACAGGTACTACAGCAGACAGGTACTACAGTAGACAGACAGGTGCTACAGTAGACAGACAGGTACTACAGTAGACAGACAGGTACTACAGTAGACAGACAGGTACTACAGTAGACAGACAGGTACTACAGCAGACCTCCAGGTACTACAGCAGACAGACAGGTACTACAGTAGACAGACAGGTACTACAGCAGACCTCCAGGTAATACAGCAGACAGACAGGTACTACAGTAGACAGACAGGTACTACAGCAGACAGACAGGTATTACAGCAGACAGACAGGTACTACAGCAGACAGACAGGTACTACAGTAGACAGACAGGTGCTACAGTAGACAGACAGGTACTACAGCAGACAGACAGGTGCTACAGTAGACAGACAGGTAATACAGTAGACAGACAGGTGCTACAGTAGACAGACAGGTACTACAGTAGACAGACAGGTGCTACAGTAGACAGACAGGTACTACAGTAGACAGACAGGTACTACAGCAGACAGGTACTACAGTAGACAGACAGGTGCTACAGTAGACAGACAGGTGCTACAGTAGACAAACAGGTGCTACAGTAGACAGACAGGTACTACAGTAGACAGACAGGTACTACAGCAGACAGACAGGTACTACAGTAGACAGACAGGTAATACAGCAGACAGACAGGTACTACAGTAGACAGACAGGTGCTACAGTAGACAGACAGGTACTACAGTAGACAGACAGGTGCTACAGTAGACAGACAGGTACTACAGCAGACAGACAGGTGCTACAGTAGACAGACAGGTAATACAGTAGACAGACAGGTGCTACAGTAGACAGACAGGTACTACAGTAGACAGACAGGTGCTACAGTAGACAGACAGGTACTACAGTAGACAGACAGGTACTACAGCAGACAGGTACTACAGTAGACAGACAGGTGCTACAGTAGACAGACAGGTACTACAGTAGACAGACAGGTGCTACAGTAGACAGACAGGTGCTACAGTAGACAGACAGGTACTACAGTAGACAGACAGGTACTACAGCAGACAGACAGGTACTACAGTAGACAGACAGGTAATACAGCAGACAGACAGGTACTACAGTAGACAGACAGGTAATACAGTAGACAGACAGGTGCTACAGTAGACAGACAGGTGCTACAGTAGACAGACAGGTGCTACAGTAGACAGACAGGTACTACAGTAGACAGACAGGTACTACAGCAGACAGACAGGTACTACAGTAGACAGACAGGTAATACAGCAGACAGACAGGTACTACAGTAGACAGACAGGTAATACAGTAGACAGACAGGTGCTACAGTAGACAGACAGGTACTACAGTAGACAGACAGGTACTACAGCAGACAGACAGGTACTACAGTAGACAGACAGGTACTACAGTAGACAGACAGGTACTACAGTAGACAGACAGGTAATACAGTAGACAGACAGGTACTACAGCAGACAGACAGGTACTACAGCAGACCTCCAGGTACTACAGTAGACCTCCAGGTACTACAGCAGACAGACAGGTACTACAGTAGACAGACAGGTGCTACAGCAGACAGACAGGTACTACGGTAGACAGACAGGTGCTACGGTAGACAGACAGGTGCTACAGTAGACAGACAGGTGCTACAGTAGACAGACAGGTACTACAGCAGACAGACAGGTGCTACAGTAGACAGACAGGTACTACAGTAGACAGACAGGTACTACAGTAGACAGACAGGTACTACAGTAGACAGACAGGTGCTACAGTAGACAGACAGGTACTACAGCAGACAGACAGGTAATACAGTAGACAGACAGGTACTACAGCAGACAGACAGGTACTACAGCAGACCTCCAGGTACAACAGTAGACCTCCAGGTACTACAGCAGACAGACAGGTACTACAGTAGACAGACAGGTGCTACAGCAGACAGACAGGTACTACGGTAGACAGACAGGTGCTACGGTAGACAGACAGGCGCTACAGTAGACAGACAGGTGCTACAGTAGACAGACAGGTACTACAGCAGACAGACAGGTGCTACAGTAGACAGACAGGTACTACAGCAGACAGACAGGTACTACAGCAGACAGACAGGTACTACAGTAGACAGACAGGTACTACAGTAGACAGACAGGTACTACAGCAGACCTCCAGGTACTACAGTAGACAGACAGGTACTACAGCAGACAGACAGGTACTACAGTAGACAGACAGGTACTACAGAAGACCTCCAGGTACTACAGCAGACAGACAGGTACTACAGTAGACAGACAGGTGCTACAGCAGACAGACAGGTACTACAGTAGACAGACAGGTACTACAGTAGACAGACAGGTACTACAGTACACAGACAGGTGCTACAGCAGACAGACAGGTGCTACAGCACACAGACAGGTACTACAGCAGACAGACAGGTACTACAGTAGACAGACAGGTACTACAGTAGACAGACAGGTACTACAGTACACAGACAGGTGCTACAGCAGACAGACAGGTACTACAGTAGACAGACAGGTACTACAGTAGACAGACAGGTACTACAGTAGACAGACAGGTACTACAGCAGACAGACAGGTACTACAGTAGACCTCCAGGTACTACAGCAGACAGACAGGTACTACAGTAGACAGACAGGTACTACAGCAGACAGACAGGTACTACAGTAGACAGACAGCCATGAATCCCAGATGGTCCCTTTACGCAGACATCATAACAGTGGCCACTCTCCACTGTTTATGGGCCACAGCAGACAGACAGGTACTACAGTAGACAGACAGGTACTACAGTAGACAGACAGGTACTACAGTAGACAGACAGGTAATACAGCAGACAGACAGGTACTACAGCAGACCTCCAGGTGCTACAGCAGACAGACAGGTACTACAGTAGACAGACAGGTACTACAGTAGACAGACAGGTGCTACAGTAGACAGACAGGTACTACAGTAGACAGACAGGTACTACAGCAGACAGACAGGTACTACAGTAGACAGACAGGTACTACAGCAGACCTCCAGGTGCTACAGCAGACAGACAGGTACAACAGTAGACAGACAGGTACTACAGCAGACCTCCAGGTACTACAGTAGACAGACAGCCATGAATCCCAGAAGGTCCCTTTAAGCAGACATCATAACAGTGGCCACTCTCCACTGTTTATGGGCCACAGCAGACAGACAGGTGCTACAGTAGACAGACAGGTACTACAGTAGACAGACAGGTACTACAGCAGACAGACAGGTACTACAGCAGATAGACAGGTACTACAGCAGATAGACAGGTACTACAGCAGACAGACAGGTACTACAGCAGACAGACAGGTACTACAGTAGACCTCCAGGTACTACAGCAGACAGACAGGTACTACAGCAGACAGACAGGTACTACAGTAGACCTCCTGGTACTACAGCAGACAGACAGGTGCTACAGCAGACAGACAGGTACTACAGTAGACAGACAGCCATGAATCCCAGATGGTCCCTTTAAGCAGACATCATAACAGTGGCCACTCTCCACTGTTTATGGCGCGGTGAGAATACAGTTTCCTTTATTGTCATTACTGTTGGGTGACACATATCACACATCAGAACGTTGTGGTTGGTCTAGAAGAAAGTTGAACATTGAACGTCATAGATGGTGAATGATAAGAGTAAAGATGAAGAAGTGTGATTGTGAAATGATAGAAAAACAATCAACACTACTTTGAGAATGTTGAGGGTTATGTAGCAACACATTATCACCTGAAAACACAAAGGAAATCATCGTTCTGAGAACCATTACGGAATAATTCTCCTGGAATTTGTCTATGTGATCATGAGATGACGAACGTGAGGAACAACCGTCCTTTCATCCACTGTTAGAATCACAGAGAGGACCTTTCAGAAGGAATGTACCGTTCCAATGTAAAGAACAAATATTTGTATTGCGTACAGTCTCTAAAGTTATGCAGATATTTCCCCAGCCAGCTAACAACTTATGAATTTTCATTACGAAATGGTTAAGATGCCTGTAACAAAACAGAGGCGTCTTTGGTTAGTGAATCAAAGGGCCCATACTGACAGAGGCCACACTGAAGGGCCCCGGGATGGAGAGTAGCATGCATATAATAACCAGGAGCAGAACAGGCAGCATATTGAGACAAACAAAGAGGACGTTGACTAGGGCGTCCATAAGCACTCAGATTGTCCAGAATGCTGATTCCAGAGGACAGAAGAGTCCCTCTGCTCAGTCAGGATTCTTGGCCAGAACACTGAGAGAAGTATGTAAGCCTCTCCCCTTGACTTCTGGGCTATGTTAGTCTGAAACAGCCCCTCCCCTTGACTTCTAGGCTGTTAGTCTGAAACAGCCTCTCTGCTTGACTTCTGGGCTATGTTAGTCTGAAACAGCCCCTCCCCTTGACTTCTAGGCTGTTAGTCTGAAACAGCCTCTCCGCTTGACTTCTGGGCTATGTTAGTCTGAAACAGCCTCTCCCCTTGACTTCTGGGCTATGTTAGTCTGAAACAGCCCCTCCCCTTGACTTCTGGGCTGTTAGTCTGAAACAGCCTCTCCCCTTGACTTCTGGGCTGTTAGTCTGAAACAGCCTCTACATTTACATTACATTTAAGTCATTTAGCAGACGCTCTTATCCAGAGCGACTTACAAATTGGTGCGTTCACCTTATGACATCCAGTGGAACAGCCACTTTACAATAGTGCATCTAAATCTTTTAAGGGGGGGGGGTGAGAAGGATTACTTTATCCTATCCTAGGTATTCCTTAAAGAGGTGGGGTTTCAGGTGTCTCCGGAAGGTGGTGATTGACTCCGCTGTCCTGGCGTCGTGAGGGAGTTTGTTCCACCATTGGGGGGCCAGAGCAGCGAACAGTTTTGACTGGGCTGAGCGGGAACTGTACTTCCTCAGTGGTAGGGAGGCGAGCAGGCCAGAGGTGGATGAACGCAGTGCCCTTGTTTGGGTGTAGGGCCTGATCAGAGCCTGGAGGTACTGAGGTGCCGTTCCCCTCACAGCTCCGTAGGCAAGCACCATGGTCTTGTAGCGGATGCGAGCTTCAACTGGAAGCCAGTGGAGGGAGCGGAGGAGCGGGGTGACGTGAGAGAACTTGGGAAGGTTGAACACCAGACGGGCTGCGGCGTTCTGGATGAGTTGTAGGGGTTTAATGGCACAGGCAGGGAGCCCAGCCAACAGCGAGTTGCAGTAATCCAGACGGGAGATGACAAGTGCCTGGATTAGGACCTGCGCCGCTTCCTGTGTGAGGCAGGGTCGTACTCTGCGGATGTTGTAGAGCATGAACCTACAGGAACGGGCCACCGCCTTGATGTTAGTTGAGAACGACAGGGTGTTGTCCAGGATCACGCCAAGGTTCTTAGAGCTCTGGGAGGAGGACACAATGGAGTTGTCAACCGTGATGGCGAGATCATGGAACGGGCAGTCCTTCCCGGGAGGAAGAGCAGCTCCGTCTTGCCGAGGTTCAGCTTGAGGTGGTGATCCGTCATCCACACTGATATGTCTGCCAGACATGCAGAGATGCGATTCGCCACCTGGTCATCAGAAGGGGGAAAGGAGAAGATGAATTGTGTGTCGTCTGCATAGCAATGATAGGAGAGACCATGTGAGGTTATGACAGAGCCAAGTGACTTGGTGTATAGCGAGAATAGGAGAGGGCCTAGAACAGAGCCCTGGGGGACGCCAGTGGTGAGAGCGCGTGGTGAGGAGACAGATTCACGCCACGCCACCTGGTAGGAGCGACCTGTCAGGTAGGACGCAATCCAAGCGTGGGCCGCGCCGGAGATGCCCAACTCGGAGAGGGTGGAGAGGAGGATCTGATGGTTCACAGTATCGAAGGCAGCCGATAGGTCTAGAAGGATGAGAGCAGAGGAGAGAGAGTTAGCTTTAGCAGTGCGGAGCGCCTCCGTGATACAGAGAAGAGCAGTCTCAGTTGAATGACTAGTCTTGAAACCTGACTGATTTGGATCAAGAAGGTCATTCTGAGAGAGATAGCGGGAGAGCTGGCCAAGGACGGCACGTTCAAGAGTTTTGGAGAGAAAGCCCTTGACTTCTGGGCTGTTAGTCTGAAACAGCCTCTCCGCTTGACTTCTGGGCTGTGTTAGTCTGAAACAGCCTCTCCCCTTGACTTCTGGGCTGTTAGTCTGAAACAGCCTCTCCGCTTGACTTCTGGAATATGTTAGTCTGAAACAGCCTCTCCCCTTGACTTCTGGGCTATGTTAGTCTGAAACAGCCCCTCCCCATGACTTCTGGGCTATGTTAGTCTGAAACAGCCCCTCCCCTTGACTTCTGGGCTGTTAGTCTGAAACAGCCTCTCCCCTTGACTTCTGAGGCTACGTTAGTCTGAAACAGCCTCTCCCCTTGACTTCTGGGCTATGTTAGTCTGAAACAGCCTCTCCCCTTGACTTCTGGGCTATGTTAGTCTGAAACAGCCCCTCCCCTTGACTTCTGGGCTGTTAGTCTGAAACAGCCTCTCCGCTTGACTTCTGGGCTGTGTTAGTCTGAAACAGCCCCTCCCCTTGACTTCTGGGCTGTTAGTCTGAAACAGCCCCTCCCCTTGACTTCTGGGCTGTTAGTCTGAAACAGCCCCTCCCCTTGACTTCTGGGCTATGTTAGTCTGAAACAGCCTCTCCGATTGACTTCTGGGCTGTTAGTCTGAAACAGCCTCTCCCCTTGACTTCTGGGCTGTTAGTCTGAAACAGCCTCTCCCCTTGACTTCTGGGCTGTTAGTCTGAAACAGCCTCTCCCCTTGACTTCTGGGCTGTTAGTCTGAAACAGCCTCTCCCCTTGACTTCTGGGCTACGTTAGTCTGAAACAGCCTCTCCCCTTGACTTCTGGGCTGTTAGTCTGAAACAGCCTCTCCGCTTGACTTCTGGAATATGTTAGTCTGAAACAGCCTCTCCCCTTGACTTCTGGGCTATGTTAGTCTGAAACAGCCCCTCCCCATGACTTCTGGGCTATGTTAGTCTGAAACAGCCCCTCCCCTTGACTTCTGGGCTGTTAGTCTGAAACAGCCCCTCCCCTTGACTTCTGGGCTGTTAGTCTGAAACAGCCCCTCCCCTTGACTTCTGGGCTATGTTAGTCTGAAACAGCCTCTCCCCTTGACTTCTGGGCTGTTAGTCTGAAACAGCCTCTCCCCTTGACTTCTGGGCTGTTAGTCTGAAACAGCCTCCCTCCTTGACTTCTGGGCTGTTAGTCTGAAACAGCCTCTCCTTGACTTCTGGGCTGTTAGTCTGAAACAGCCTCTCCCCTTGACTTCTGGGCTGTTAGTCTGAAACAGCCTCTCCCCTTGACTTCTGGGCTGTTAGTCTGAAACAGCCTCTCCGCTTCTGGGCTGACAGCCTTCTGGGGTGTTAGTCTGAAACAGCCTCTCCCTTCTGGGCTGTTAGACTTCTGGGGCTATGTTAGTCTGAAACAGCCCCTCCCCTGACTTCTGGGCTGTTAGTCTGAAACAGCCCTCCCCTTGACTTCTGGGCTGTTAGTCTGAAACAGCCTCTCCCTTGACTTCTGGGCTGTGTTAGTCTGAAACAGCCTCTCCCCTTGACTTCTGGGCTGTTAGTCTGAAACAGCCTCTCCCCTTGACTTCTGGGCTATGTTAGTCTGAAACAGCCTCTCCCCTTGACTTCTGGGCTATGTTAGTCTGAAACAGCCCCTCCCCTTGACTTCTGGGCTGTTAGTCTGAAACAGCCTCTCCCCTTGACTTCTGGGCTGTTAGTCTGAAACAGCCTCTACATTTACATTACATTTAAGTCATTTAGCAGACGCTCTTATCCAGAGCGACTTACAAATTGGTGCGTTCACCTTATGACATCCAGTGGAACAGCCACTTTACAATAGTGCATCTAAATCTTTTAAGGGGGTGAGAAGGATTACTTTATCCTATCCTAGGTATTCCTTAAAGAGGTGGGGTTTCAGGTGTCTCCGGAAGGTGGTGATTGACTCCGCTGTCCTGGCGTCGTGAGGGAGTTTGTTCCACCATTGGGGAGCCAGACCAGCGAACAGTTTTGACTGGGCTGAGCGGGAACTGTACTTCCTCAATGGTAGGGAGGCGAGCAGGCCAGAGGTGGATGAACGCAGTGCCCTTGTTTGGGTGTAGGGCCTGATCAGAGCCTGGAGGTACTGAGGTGCCGTTCCCCTCACAGCTCCGTAGGCAAGCACCATGGTCTTGTAGCGGATGCGAGCTTCAACTGGAAGCCAGTGGAGGGAGCGGAGGAGCGGGTGACGTGAGAGAACTTGGGAAGGTTGAACACCAGACGGGCTGCGGCGTTCTGGATGAGTTGTAGGGGTTTAATGGCACAGGCAGGGAGCCCAGCCAACAGCGAGTTGCAGTAATCCAGACGGGAGATGACAAGTGCCTGGATTAGGACCTGCGCCGCTTCCTGTGTGAGGCAGGGTCGTACTCTGCGGATGTTGTAGAGCATGAACCTACAGGAACGGGCCACCGCCTTGATGTTAGTTGAGAACGACAGGGTGTTGTCCAGGATCACGCCAAGGTTCTTAGAGCTCTGGGAGGAGGACACAATGGAGTTGTCAACCGTGATGGCGAGATCATGGAACGGGCAGTCCTTCCCGGGAGGAAGAGCAGCTCCGTCTTGCCGAGGTTCAGCTTGAGGTGGTGATCCGTCATCCACACTGATATGTCTGCCAGACATGCAGAGATGCGATTCGCCACCTGGTCATCAGAAGGGGGAAAGGAGAAGATTAATTGTGTGTCGTCTGCATAGCAATGATAGGAGAGACCATGTGAGGTTATGACAGAGCCAAGTGACTTGGTGTATAGCGAGAATAGGAGAGGGCCTAGAACAGAGCCCTGGGGGACGCCAGTGGTGAGAGCGCGTGGTGAGGAGACAGATTCACGCCACGCCACCTGGTAGGAGCGACCTGTCAGGTAGGACGCAATCCAAGCGTGGGCCGCGCCGGAGATGCTCAACTCGGAGAGGGTGGAGAGGAGGATCTGATGGTTCACAGTATCGAAGGCAGCCGATAGGTCTAGAAGGATGAGAGCAGAGGAGAGAGAGTTAGCTTTAGCAGTCCGGAGCGCCTCCGTGATACAGAGAAGAGCAGTCTCAGTTGAATGACTAGTCTTGAAACCTGACTGATTTGGATCAAGAAGGTCATTCTGAGAGAGATAGCGGGAGAGCTGGCCAAGGACGGCACGTTCAAGAGTTTTGGAGAGAAAGCCCTTGACTTCTGGGCTGTTAGTCTGAAACAGCCCCTCCCCATGACTTCTGGGCTATGTTAGTCTGAAACAGCCCCTCCCCTTGACTTCTGGGCTGTTAGTCTGAAACAGCCCCTCCGCTTGACTTCTGGAATATGTTAGTCTGAAACAGCCTCTCCCCTTGACTTCTGGGCTATGTTAGTCTGAAACAGCCCCTCCCCTTGACTTCTGGGCTGTTAGTCTGAAACAGCCCTTCCCCTTGACTTCTGGGCTGTTAGTCTGAAACAGCCCCTCCCCTTGACTTCTGGGCTATGTTAGTCTGAAACAGCCTCTCCGCTTGACTTCTGGGCTGTTAGTCTGAAACAGCCCCTCCCCTTGACTTCTGGGCTGTTAGTCTGAAACAGCCTCTCCCCTTGACTTCTGGGATGTTAGTCTGAAACAGCCTCTCCCCTTGACTTCTGGGCTGTTAGTCTGAAACAGCCTCTCCCCTTGACTTCTGGGCTGTTAGTCTGAAACAGCCTCTCCCCTTGACTTCTGGGCTACGTTAGTCTGAAACAGCCTCTCCCCTTGACTTCTGGGCTATGTTAGTCTGAAACAGCCCCTCCCCTTGACTTCTGGGCTGTTAGTCTGAAACAGCCTCTCTGCTTGACTTCTGGGCTGTTAGTCTGAAACAGCCTCTCCCCTTGACTTCTGGGCTATGTTAGTCTGAAACAGCCCCTCCCCTTGACTTCTGGGCTGTTAGTCTGAAACAGCCTCTCCGCTTGACTTCTGGGCTGTGTTAGTCTGAAACAGCCTCTCCGCTTGACTTCTGGGCTGTTAGTCTGAAACAGCCTCTCCCCTTGACTTCTGGGCTGTTAGTCTGAAACAGCCTCTCCCCTTGACTTCTGGGCTGTTAGTCTGAAACAGCCCCTCCCCTTGACTTCTGGGCTGTTAGTCTGAAACAGCCCCTCCCCTTGACTTCTGGGCTGTTAGTCTGAAACAGCCTCTCCGCTTGACTTCTGGGCTGTGTTAGTCTGAAACAGCCCCTCCCCTTGACTTCTGGGCTGTTAGTCTGAAACAGCCCCTCCCCTTGACTTCTGGGCTGTTAGTCTGAAACAGCCCCTCCCCTTGACTTCTGGGCTATGTTAGTCTGAAACAGCCTCTCCGATTGACTTCTGGGCTGTTAGTCTGAAACAGCCTCTCCCCTTGACTTCTGGGCTGTTAGTCTGAAACAGCCTCTCCCCTTGACTTCTGGGCTGTTAGTCTGAAACAGCCTCTCCCCTTGACTTCTGGGCTGTTAGTCTGAAACAGCCTCTCCCCTTGACTTCTGGGCTACGTTAGTCTGAAACAGCCTCTCCCCTTGACTTCTGGGCTATGTTAGTCTGAAACAGCCCCTCCCCTTGACTTCTGGGCTGTTAGTCTGAAACAGCCTTTCCGCTTGACTTCTGGGCTGTTAGTCTGAAACAGCCTCTCTGCTTGACTTCTGGGCTGTTAGTCTGAAACAGCCTCTCCCCTTGACTTCTGGGCTGTTAGTCTGAAACAGCCTCTCCCCTTGACTTCTGGGCTGTTAGTCTGAAACAGCCTCTCCCCTTGACTTCTGGGCTGTTAGTCTGAAACAGCCTCTCCGCTTGACTTCTGGGCTGTTAGTCTGAAACAGCCTCTCCGCTTGACTTCTGGAATATGTTCGTCTGAAACAGCCTCTCCCCTTGACTTCTGGGCTATGTTAGTCTGAAACAGCCCCTCCCCTTGACTTCTGGGCTATGTTAGTCTGAAACAGCCCCTCCCCTTGACTTCTGGGCTGTTAGTCTGAAACAGCCCCTCCCCTTGACTTCTGGGCTATGTTAGTCTGAAACAGCCTCTCCCCTTGACTTCTGGGCTATGTTAGTCTGAAACAGCCTCTCCCCTTGACTTCTGGGCTATGTTAGTCTGAAACAGCCCCTCCCCTTGACTTCTGGGCTGTTAGTCTGAAACAGCCCCTCCCCTTGACTTCTGGGCTGTTAGTCTGAAACAGCCCCTCCCCTTGACTTCTGGGCTATGTTAGTCTGAAACAGCCTCTCCCCTTGACTTCTGGGCTATGTTAGTCTGAAACAGCCTCTCCCCTTGACTTCTGGGCTGTTAGTCTGAAACAGCCTCTCCCCTTGACTTCTGGGCTGTTAGTCTGAAACAGCCTCTCCCCTTGACTTCTGGGCTGTTAGTCTGAAACAGCCCCTCCCCTTGACTTCTGGGCTGTTAGTCTGAAACAGCCCCTCCCCTTGACTTCTGGGCTGTTAGTCTGAAACAGCCTCTCCCCTTGACTTCTGGGCTGTTAGTCTGAAACAGCCTCTCCCCTTGACTTCTGGGCTGTTAGTCTGAAACAGCCCCTCCCCTTGACTTCTGGGCTGTTAGTCTGAAACAGCCCCTCCCTTGATTTCTGGGCTGTTAGTCTGAAACAGCCTCTCCCCTTGACTTCTGGGCTGTTAGTCTGAAACAGCCTCTCCCCTTGACTTCTGGGCTACGTTAGTCTGAAACAGCCTCTCCCCTTGACTTCTGGGCTACGTTAGTCTGAAACAGCCTCCCCCCTTGACTTCTGTTAGTCTGAAACAGCCTCCCCCTTGACTTCTGGGCTTTAGTCTGAAACAGCCTCTCCCCTTGACTTCTAGGCTGTTAGTCTGAAACAGCCTCTCCCTTGACTTCTGGGCTATGTTAGTCTGAAACAGCCTCTCCCCTTGACTTCTGGGCTATGTTAGTCTGAAACAGCCCTCCCCTTGACTTCTGGGCTGTTAGTCTGAAACAGCCTCTCCGCTGACTTCTGGGCTGTTAGTCTGAAACAGCCTCTCTGCTTGACTTCTGGGCTGTTAGTCTGAAACAGCCTCTCCCCTTGACTTCTGGGCTATGTTAGTCTGAAACAGCCTCTCCCCTTCTGGGCTATGTTAGTCTGAAACAGCCCCTCCCCTCTGGGCTGTTAGTCTGAAACAGCCTCTCCGCTTGACTTCTGGGCTGTGTTAGTCTGAAACAGCCTCTCTGCTTGACTTCTGGGCTGTTAGTCTGAAACAGCCTCTCCTTGACTTCTGGGCTGTTAGTCTGAAACAGCCTCTCCTTGACTTCTGGGCTGTTAGTCTGAAACAGCCCCTCCCCTTGACTTCTGGGCTGTTAGTCTGAAACAGCCTCTCCGCTTGACTTCTGGGCTGTGTTAGTCTGAAACAGCCCCTCCCCTTGACTTCTGGGCTGTTAGTCTGAAACAGCCCCTCCCCTTGACTTCTGGGCTGTTAGTCTGAAACAGCCCCTCCCCATGACTTCTGGGCTATGTTAGTCTGAAACAGCCTCTCCGATTGACTTCTGGGCTGTTAGTCTGAAACAGCCTCTCCCCTTGACTTCTGGGCTACGTTAGTCTGAAACAGCCTCTCCCCTTGACTTCTGGGCTATGTTAGTCTGAAACAGCCCCTCCCTTGACTTCTGGGCTTGACTTCTTCTGGGCTGTTAGTCTGAAACAGGCTTGACTTCTGGGCTGTTAGTCTGAAACAGCCTCTCCCCTTGACTTCTGGGCTGTTAGTCTGAAACAGCCTCTCCCCTTGACTTCTGGGCTGTTAGTCTGAAACAGCCTCTCCCCTTGACTTCTGGGCTGTTAGTCTGAAACAGCCTCTCCGCTTGACTTCTGGGTTGTTAGTCTGAAACAGCCTCTCCGCTTGACTTCTGGAATATGTTAGTCTGAAACAGCCTCTCCCTTGACTTCTGGGCTATGTTAGTCTGAAACAGCCCCTCCCCTTGACTTCTGGGCTATGTTAGTCTGAAACAGCCAATCCTCCTTGACTTCTGGGCTGTTAGTCTGAAACAGCCTCTCCCTTGACTTCTGGGCTGTTAGTCTGAAACAGCCTCTCCGCTTGACTTCTGGGCTGTTAGTCTGAAACAGCCTCTCCGCTGACTTCTGGAATATGTTAGTCTGAAACAGCCTCTCCCCTTGACTTCTGGGCTATGTTAGTCTGAAACAGCCTCTCCCCTTGACTTGACTGTTAGTCTGGCCTCTCCGCTTGACTTCTGGGCTGTTAGTCTGAAACAGCCTCTCCGCTTGACTTCTGGAATATGTTCGTCTGAAACAGCCTCTCCCCTTGACTTCTGGGCTATGTTAGTCTGAAACAGCCCCTCCCCTTGACTTCTGGGCTATGTTAGTCTGAAACAGCCTCCCCTCTTCTGGGCTGTTAGTCTGAAACAGCCCCTCCCCTGACTTCTGGGCTGTTAGTCTGAAACAGCCTCTCCCTTGACTTCTGGGCTATGTTAGTCTGAAACAGCCCCTCCCCTTGACTTCTGGGCTGTTAGTCTGAAACAGCCCCTCCCCTTGACTTCTGGGCTGTTAGTCTGAAACAGCCCCTCCCCTTGACTTCTGGGCTATGTTAGTCTGAAACAGCCTCTCCCCTTGACTTCTGGGCTATGTTAGTCTGAAACAGCCCCTCCCCTTGACTTCTGGGCTATGTTAGTCTGAAACAGCCCCTCCCCTTGACTTCTGGGCTGTTAGTCTGAAACAGCCTCTCCCCTTGACTTCTGGGCTGTTAGTCTGAAACAGCCTCTCCGCTTGACTTCTGGAATATGTTCGTCTGAAACAGCCCCTCCCCTTGACTTCTGGGCTGTTAGTCTGAAACAGCCTCTCCCCTTGACTTCTGGGCTGTTAGTCTGAAACAGCCTCTCCGCTTGACTTCTGGGCTGTTAGTCTGAAACAGCCTCTCCGCTTGACTTCTGGAATATGTTCGTCTGAAACAGCCTCTCCCCTTGACTTCTGGGCTATGTTAGTCTGAAACAGCCCCTCCCCTTGACTTCTGGGCTATGTTAGTCTGAAACAGCCCCTCCCCTTGACTTCTGGGCTGTTAGTCTGAAACAGCCCCTCCCCTTGACTTCTGGGCTATGTTAGTCTGAAACAGCCTCTCCCCTTGACTTCTGGGCTATGTTAGTCTGAAACAGCCCCTCCCCTTGACTTCTGGGCTGTTAGTCTGAAACAGCCCCTCCCCTTGACTTCTGGGCTGTTAGTCTGAAACAGCCCCTCCCCTTGACTTCTGGGCTGTTAGTCTGAAACAGCCCCTCCCCTTGACTTCTGGGCTATGTTAGTCTGAAACAGCCTCTCCCCTTGACTTCTGGGCTATGTTAGTCTGAAACAGCCTCTCCCCTTGACTTCTGGGCTGTTAGTCTGAAACAGCCTCTCCCCTTGACTTCTGGGCTGTTAGTCTGAAACAGCCTCTCCCCTTGACTTCTGGGCTATGTTAGTCTGAAACAGCCTCTCTGCTTGACTTATGGGCTGTTAGTCTGAAACAGCCTCTCCCCTTGACTTCTGGGCTGTTAGTCTGAAACAGCCTCTCCCCTTGACTTCTGGGTTGTTAGTCTGAAACAGCCTCTCCCCTTGACTTCTGGGCTGTTAGTCTGAAACAGCCTCTCCCCTTGACTTCTGGGCTGTTAGTCTGAAACAGCCTCTCCCCTTGACTTCTGGGCTGTTAGTCTGAAACAGCCTCTCCCCTTGACTTCTGGGCTGTTAGTCTGAAACAGCCTCTCCCCTTGACTTCTGGGCTGTTAGTCTGAAACAGCCTCTCCTCTTGACTTCTGGGCTGTTAGTCTGAAACAGCCTCTCCCCTTGACTTCTGGGCTATGTTAGTCTGAAACAGCCTCTCCCCTTGACTTCTGGGCTATGTTAGTCTGAAACAGCCCCTCCCCTTGACTTCTGGGCTGTTAGTCTGAAACAGCCTCTCCGCTTGACTTCTGGGCTGTTAGTCTGAAACAGCCTCTCCCCTTGACTTCTGGGCTGTTAGTCTGAAACAGCCCCTCCCCTTGACTTCTGGGCTGTTAGTCTGAAACAGCCCCTCCCCTTGACTTCTGGGCTGTTAGTCTGAAACAGCCTCTCCGCTTGACTTCTGGGCTGTGTTAGTCTGAAACAGCCTCTCCCTTGACTTCTGGGCTGTTAGTCTGAAACAGCCCCTCCCCTTGACTTCTGGGCTGTTAGTCTGAAACAGCCCCTCCCCATGACTTCTGGGCTATGTTAGTCTGAAACAGCCTCTCCGATTGACTTCTGGGCTGTTAGTCTGAAACAGCCTCTCCCCTTGACTTCTGGGTTACGTTAGTCTGAAACAGCCTCTCCCCTTGACTTCTGGGCTATGTTAGTCTGAAACAGCCCCTCCCCTTGACTTCTGGGCTGTTAGTCTGAAACAGCCTTTCCGCTTGACTTCTGGGCTGTTAGTCTGAAACAGCCTCTCTGCTTGACTTCTGGGCTGTTAGTCTGAAACAGCCTCTCCCCTTGACGTCTGGGCTGTTAGTCTGAAACAGCCTCTCCCCTTGACTTCTGGGCTGTTAGTCTGAAACAGCCTCTCCCCTTGACTTCTGGGCTGTTAGTCTGAAACAGCCTCTCCGCTTGACTTCTGGGTTGTTAGTCTGAAACAGCCTCTCCGCTTGACTTCTGGAATATGTTCGTCTGAAACAGCCTCTCCCCTTGACTTCTGGGCTATGTTAGTCTGAAACAGCCCCTCCCCTTGACTTCTGGGCTGTTAGTCTGAAACAGCCCCTCCCCTTGACTTCTGGGCTATGTTAGTCTGAAACAGCCTCTCCCCTTGACTTCTGGGCTATGTTAGTCTGAAACAGCCTCTCCCCTTGACTTCTGGGCTATGTTAGTCTGAAACAGCCCCTCCCCTTGACTTCTGGGCTGTTAGTCTGAAACAGCCCCTCCCCTTGACTTCTGGGCTGTTAGTCTGAAACAGCCCCTCCCCTTGACTTCTGGGCTATGTTAGTCTGAAACAGCCTCTCCCCTTGACTTCTGGGCTATGTTAGTCTGAAACAGCCTCTCCCCTTGACTTCTGGGCTGTTAGTCTGAAACAGCCTCTCCCTTGACTTCTGGGCTGTTAGTCTGAAACAGCCTCTCCCTTGACTTCTGGGCTGTTAGTCTGAAACAGCCCCTCCCCTTGACTTCTGGGCTGTTAGTCTGAAACAGCCCTCCCTGACTTCTGGGCTGTTAGTCTGAAACAGCCTCTCCCCTTGACTTCTGGGCTGTTAGTCTGAAACAGCCTCTCCCCTTGACTTCTGGGCTGTTAGTCTGAAACAGCCCCTCCCCTTGACTTCTGGGCTGTTAGTCTGAAACAGCCCCTCCCCTTGATTTCTGGGCTGTTAGTCTGAAACAGCCTCTCCCCTTGACTTCTGGGCTGTTAGTCTGAAACAGCCTCTCCCCTTGACTTCTGGGCTACGTTAGTCTGAAACAGCCTCTCCCCTTGACTTCTGGGCTACGTTAGTCTGAAACAGCCTCCCCCCTTGACTTCCAGGCTATGTTAGTCTGAAACAGCCTCTCCCCTTGACTTCTGGGCTGTTAGTCTGAAACAGCCTCTCCCCTTGACTTCTGGGCTGTTAGTCTGAAACAGCCTCTCCCCTTGACTTCTGGGCTGTTAGTCTGAAACAGCCTCTCCCCTTGACTTCTGGGCTGTTAGTCTGAAACAGCCTCTCCGCTTGACTTCTGGGCTGTTAGTCTGAAACAGCCTCTCCCCTTGACTTCTGGGCTATGTTAGTCTGAAACAGCCTCTCCCCTTGACTTCTGGGCTATGTTAGTCTGAAACAGCCCCTCCCCTTGACTTCTGGGCTGTTAGTCTGAAACAGCCTCTCCCCTTGACTTCTGGGCTGTTAGTCTGAAACAGCCTCTCCCCTTGACTTCTGGGCTGTTAGTCTGAAACAGCCTCTCCCCTTGACTTCTGGGCTGTTAGTCTGAAACAGCCTCTCCTCTTGACTTCTGGGCTGTTAGTCTGAAACAGCCTCCCTTGACTTCTGGGCTGTTAGTCTGAAACAGCCTCTCCGCTTGACTTCTGGGCTGTTAGTCTGAAACAGCCTCTCCCCTTGACTTCTGGGCTGTTAGTCTGAAACAGCCCCTCCCCTTGACTTCTGGGCTGTTAGTCTGAAACAGCCCCTCCCCATGACTTCTGGGCTATGTTAGTCTGAAACAGCCTCTCCGATTGACTTCTGGGCTGTTAGTCTGAAACAGCCTCTCCCCTTGACTTCTGGGCTATGTTAGTCTGAAACAGCCTCTCCCCTTGACTTCTGGGCTATGTTAGTCTGAAACAGCCCCTCCCCTTGACTTCTGGGCTGTTAGTCTGAAACAGCCTCTCCGCTTGACTTCTGGGCTGTTAGTCTGAAACAGCCTCTCCCCTTGACTTCTGGGCTGTTAGTCTGAAACAGCCTCTCCCCTTGACTTCTGGGCTGTTAGTCTGAAACAGCCTCTCCCCTTGACTTCTGGGCTGTTAGTCTGAAACAGCCTCTCCCCTTGACTTCTGGGCTGTTAGTCTGAAACAGCCTCTCCGCTTGACTTCTGGGTTGTTAGTCTGAAACAGCCTCTCCGCTTGACTTCTGGAATATGTTCGTCTGAAACAGCCTCTCCCCTTGACTTCTGGGCTATGTTAGTCTGAAACAGCCCCTCCCCTTGACTTCTGGGCTATGTTAGTCTGAAACAGCCAATCCCCTTGACTTCTGGGCTGTTAGTCTGAAACAGCCTCTCCCCTTGACTTCTGGGCTGTTAGTCTGAAACAGCCTCTCCGCTTGACTTCTGGGCTGTTAGTCTGAAACAGCCTCTCCGCTTGACTTCTGGAATATGTTCGTCTGAAACAGCCCCTCCCCTTGACTTCTGGGCTGTTAGTCTGAAACAGCCTCTCCCCTTGACTTCTGGGCTGTTAGTCTGAAACAGCCTCTCCGCTTGACTTCTGGGCTGTTAGTCTGAAACAGCCTCTCCGCTTGACTTCTGGAATATGTTCGTCTGAAACAGCCTCTCCCCTTGACTTCTGGGCTATGTTAGTCTGAAACAGCCCCTCCCCTTGACTTCTGGGCTGTTAGTCTGAAACAGCCCCTCCCCTTGACTTCTGGGCTGTTAGTCTGAAACAGCCCCTCCCCTTGACTTCTGGGCTATGTTAGTCTGAAACAGCCTCTCCCCTTGACTTCTGGGCTATGTTAGTCTGAAACAGCCCTCCCTTGACTTCTGGGCTGTTAGTCTGAAACAGCCCCTCCCCTTGACTTCTGGGCTGTTAGTCTGAAACAGCCTCTCCCCTTGACTTCTGGGCTGTTAGTCTGAAACAGCCTCTCCCCTTGACTTCTGGGCTATGTTAGTCTGAAACAGCCCCTCCCCTTGACTTCTGGGCTATGTTAGTCTGAAACAGCCCCTCCCCTTGACTTCTGGGCTGTTAGTCTGAAACAGCCTCTCCCCTTGACTTCTGGGCTGTTAGTCTGAAACAGCCTCTCCCTTGACTTCTGGGCTATGTTAGTCTGAAACAGCCCCTCCCCTTGACTTCTGGGCTGTTAGTCTGAAACAGCCTCTCCCCTTGACTTCTGGGCTGTTAGTCTGAAACAGCCTCTCCCCTTGACTTCTGGGCTGTTAGTCTGAAACAGCCTCTCCGCTTGACTTCTGGAATATGTTAGTCTGAAACAGCCTCTCCCCTTGACTTCTGGGCTATGTTAGTCTGAAACAGCCCCTCCCCTTGACTTCTGGGCTATGTTAGTCTGAAACAGCCCCTCCCCTTGACTTCTGGGCTGTTAGTCTGAAACAGCCCCTCCTCTTGACTTCTGGGCTATGTTAGTCTGAAACAGCCTCTCCCCTTGACTTCTGGGCTATGTTAGTCTGAAACAGCCCCTCCCCTCTTCTGGGCTTGAAACTTCTGGGCTGTTAGTCTGAAACAGCCCCTCCCCTTGACTTCTGGGTGTTAGTCTGAAACAGCCCCTCCCTGACTTCTGGGCTGTTAGTCTGAAACAGCCTCTCCCCTTGACTTCTGGGCTGTTAGTCTGAAACAGCCTCTCCCCTTGACTTCTGGGCTGTTAGTCTGAAACAGCCTCTCCCCTTGACTTCTGGGCTGTTAGTCTGAAACAGCCTCTCCCCTTGACTTCTGGGCTGTTAGTCTGAAACAGCCTCTCCCCTTGACTTCTGGGCTGTTAGTCTGAAACAGCCTCTCCCTTGACTTCTGGGCTGTTAGTCTGAAACAGCCTCTCCCTTGACTTCTGGGCTGTTAGTCTGAAACAGCCTCTCCCTTGACTTCTGGGCTGTTAGTCTGAAACAGCCTCTCCTTGACTTCTGGGCTGTTAGTCTGAAACAGCCTCTCCCCTTGACTTCTGGGCTGTTAGTCTGAAACAGCCTCTCCCCTTGACTTCTGGGCTGTTAGTCTGAAACAGCCTCTCCCTTGACTTCTGGGCTGTTAGTCTGAAACAGCCTCTCCCCTTGACTTCTGGGCTGTTAGTCTGAAACAGCCTCTCCTCTTGTTCTGGGCTGTTAGTCTGAAACAGCCTCTCCCTTGACTTCTGGGCTATGTTAGTCTGAAACAGCCTCTCCCCTTGACTTCTGGGCTATGTTAGTCTGAAACAGCCCCTCCCTTGACTTCTGGGCTGTTAGTCTGAAACAGCCTCTCCGCTTGACTTCTGGGCTGTTAGTCTGAAACAGCCTCTCCCCTTGACTTCTGGGCTGTTAGTCTGAAACAGCCCCTCCCCTTGACTTCTGGGCTGTTAGTCTGAAACAGCCCCTCCCCTTGACTTCTGGGCTGTTAGTCTGAAACAGCCCCTCCCCTTGACTTCTGGGCTGTTAGTCTGAAACAGCCCCTCCCTTGACTTCTGGGCTGTTAGTCTGAAACAGCCCCTCCCCTTGACTTCTGGGCTGTTAGTCTGAAACAGCCTCTCCCCTGACTTCTGGGCTGTTAGTCTGAAACAGCCCTCCCCATGACTTCTGGGCTGTTAGTCTGAAACAGCCTCTCCCCTTGACTTCTGGGCTGTTAGTCTGAAACAGCCTCTCCCTTGACTTCTGGGCTGTTAGTCTGAAACAGCCTCTCCCCTTGACTTCTGGGCTGTTAGTCTGAAACAGCCTCTCCCCTTGACTTCTGGGCTGTTAGTCTGAAACAGCCTCTCCCCTTGACTTCTGGGCTGTTAGTCTGAAACAGCCTCTCCCTTGACTTCTGGGCTGTTAGTCTGAAACAGCCTCTCCCCTTGACTTCTGGGCTGTTAGTCTGAAACAGCCTCTTGACTTCTGGGCTGTTAGTCTGAAACAGCCTCTCCCTTGACTTCTGGGCTGTTAGTCTGAAACAGCCTCTCCGCTTGACTTCTGGGCTGTTAGTCTGAAACAGCCTCTCCCCTTGACTTCTGGGCTGTGTTAGTCTGAAACAGCCTCTCCCCTTGACTTCTGGGCTATGTTAGTCTGAAACAGCCTCTCCCCTTGACTTCTGGGCTGTTAGTCTGAAACAGCCTCTCCCCTTGACTTCTGGGCTGTTAGTCTGAAACAGCCTCTCCCCTTGACTTCTGGGCTATGTTAGTCTGAAACAGCCTCTCCCCTTGACTTCTGGGCTGTTAGTCTGAAACAGCCTCTCCCCTTGACTTCTGGGCTGTTAGTCTGAAACAGCCTCTCCCCTTGACTTCTGGGCTGTTAGTCTGAAACAGCCTCTCCCCTTGACTTCTGGGCTGTTAGTCTGAAACAGCCTCTCCCCTTGACTTCTGGGCTGTTAGTCTGAAACAGCCTCTCCCCTTGACTTCTGGGCTATGTTAGTCTGAAACAGCCTCTCCCCTTGACTTCTGGGCTGTTAGTCTGAAACAGCCTCTCCCTTGACTTCTGGGCTGTTAGTCTGAAACAGCCTCTCCCCTTGACTTCTGGGCTGTTAGTCTGAAACAGCCTCTCCCCTTGACTTCTGGGCTGTTAGTCTGAAACAGCCTCTCCCCTTGACTTCTGGGCTGTTAGTCTGAAACAGCCTCTCCCCTTGACTTCTGGGCTGTTAGTCTGAAACAGCCTCTCCCCTTGACTTCTGGGCTGTTAGTCTGAAACAGCCTCTCCGCTTGACTTCTGGGCTGTTAGTCTGAAACAGCCACCATATAGCGTTGTCTTTCTTCCTGATTTAGAACAGATTAAGGACCCTTAATGGTCTGTATTTAGTAGAATAGCTAGTATCCTTTATCTGGTAATATATGTTGTCACCCAAAATACTCCCTGTCGTTATCAGTAAATAGCAGAATGAGCTTGTTAGATCTGAAATAAGGGAAGCTGGTCATATATAGTATAGTAACATATGAAATAAATAATGAATCTTCAATAAGATTGTTCTTTAGTCATCGTTAACCATTTCAGGTCTTCATCATCGACTCATATTGCATTGGTGAGAGTAGCATAAAGCCATGCATTCATGGTCTTATCTGAAACAGGGTTGTCTCTAAGCAACAGGACGGTGTCTCAAGACAATGGTGATGGTAGTGGAAACAGGGTTGTCTCTAAGCAACAGGACGGTGTCTAAAGACAATGGTGATGGTGACAGGGTTGTCTCTAAGCAACAGGACGGTGTCTCAAGACAATGGTGATGGTGACAGGGTTGTCTCTAAGCAACAGGACGGTGTCTAAAGACAATGGTGATGGTGACAGGGTTGTCTCTAAGCAACAGGACGGTGTCTCAAGATAATGGTGATGGTAGTGGAAACAGGGTTGTCTCTAAGCAACAGGACGGTGTCTAAAGACAATGGTGATGGTAGTGGAAACAGGGTTGTCTCTAAGCAACAGGACGGTGTCTAAAGACAATGGTGATGGTAGTGGAAACAGGGTTGTCTCTAAGCAACAGGACGGTGTCTCAAGACAATGGTGATGGTAGTGGAAACAGGGTTGTCTCTAAGCAACAGGACGGTGTCTAAAGACAATGGTGATGGTAGTGGAAACAGGGTTGTCTCTAAGCAACAGGACGGTGTCTAAAGACAATGGTGATGGTAGTGGAAACAGGGTTGTCTCTAAGCAACAGGACGGTGTCTAAAGACAATGGTGATGGTAGTGGAAACAGGGTTGTCTCTAAGCAACAGGACGGTGTCTAAAGACAATGGTGATGGTAGTGGAAACAGGGTTGTCTCTAAGCAACAGGACGGTATCTAAAGACAATGGTGATGGTGACAGGGTTGTCTCTAAGCAACAGGACGGTGTCTCAAGACAATGGTGATGGTAGTGGAAACAGGGTTGTCTCTAAGCAACAGGACGGTGTCTAAAGACAATGGTGATGGTAGTGGAAACAGGGTTGTCTCTAAGCAACAGGACTGTGTCTAAAGACAATGGTGATGGTAGTGGAAACAGGGTTGTCTCTAAGCAACAGGACGGTGTCTAAAGACAATGGTGATGGTAGTGGAAACAGGGTTGTCTCTAATAACAGGACTGTGTCTAAAGACAATGGTGATGGTAGTGGAAACAGGGTTGTCTCTAAGCAACAGGACGGTGTCTCAAGACAATGGTGATGGTAGTGGAAACAGGGTTGTCTCTAAGCAACAGGACGGTGTCTAAAGACAATGGTGATGGTAGTGGAAACAGGGTTGTCTCTAAGCAACAGGACGGTGTCTAAAGACAATGGTGATGGTAGTGGAAACAGGGTTGTCTCTAAGCAACAGGACGGTGTCTAAAGACAATGGTGATGGTAGTGGAAACAGGGTTGTCTCTAAGCAACAGGACGGTGTCTAAAGACAATGGTGATGGTAGTGGAAACAGGGTTGTCTCTAAGCAACAGGACGGTGTCTAAAGACAATGGTGATGGTAGTGGAAACAGGGTTGTCTCTAAGCAACAGGACTGTATCTAAAGACAATGGTGATGGTAGTGGAAACAGGGTTGTCTCTAAGCAACAGGACGGTGTCTAAAGACAATGGTGATGGTAGTGGAAACAGGGTTGTCTCTAAGCAACAGGACGGTGTCTAAAGACAATGGTGATGGTAGTGGAAACAGGGTTGTCTCTAAGCAACAGGACGGTGTCTAAAGACAATGGTGATGGTAGTGGAAACAGGGTTGTCTCTAAGCAACAGGACGGTGTCTAAAGACAATGGTGATGGTGGTGGAAACAGGGTTGTCTCTAAGCAACAGGACGGTGTGTAAAGACAATGGTGATGGTAGTGGAAACAGGGTTGTCTCTAAGCAACAGGACGGTGTCTAAAGACAATGGTGATGGTAGTGGAAACAGGGTTGTCTCTAAGGGACGTATTTTCATATGGACCTTTTAGAGGGCCTGACTGAATTAGACCAACAGGAAGTGTTGTACGTTTAGCTGGTGTCCCAAACGGCATCCTATTCCCTACATAGAGCCCTACTTTTGACCAGGGTTCTGGGGAATAGGGTGACATTAGGGACCTACAGTAGGGGAATAGGGTATCATTTGGGATGTAGGGTGCCATTAGGGATGTACAGTAGGGGAATAGGGTGTCATTAGGGATGTACAGTAGGGTAATAGGGTGCCATTAGGGATGTACAGTAGGGTAATAGGGTGCCATTAGGGATGTAGGGTGCCATTAGGGATGTACAGTAGGGTAATAGGGTGCCATTAGGGATGTACAGTAGGGGAATAGGGTGCCATTAGGGATGTAGGGTGCCATTAGGGATGTACAGTAGGGTAATAGGGTGCCATTAGGGATGGGTGCCATTAGGGTAATAGGGTGCCATTAGGGATGTACAGTAGGGGAATAGGGTGCCATTAGGGATGTAGGGTGCCATTAGGGATGTACAGTAGGGTAATAGGGTGCCATTAGGGACGTACAGTAGGGGAATAGGGTGCCATTAGGGGTGTAGGGTGCCATTAGGGATGTAGGGTGCCATTAGGGACGTACAGTAGGGGAATAGGGTGCCATTAGGGGTGTAGGGTGCCATTAGGGATGTAGGGTGCCATTAGAGATGTACAGTAGGGTAATAGGGTGCCATTAGGGACGTACAGTAGGGTAATAGGGTGCCATTAGGGATGTACAGTAGGGGAATAGGGTGCCATTAGGGATGTAGGGTGCCATTAGGGATGTACAGTAGGGGAATAGGGTGCCATTAGGGATGTACAGTAGGGTAATAGGGTGCCATTAGGGATGTACAGTAGGGTAATAGGGTGCCATTAGGGATGTACAGTAGGGGAATAGGGTGCCATTAGGGATGTACAGTAGGGGAATAGGGTGCCATTATAGGTGTAGGATGCAGGGGTGTAGGGTGCCAAGGGATGTAGGGTGCCATTAGGGGTGTACAGTAGGGAAATAGGTGCCATTAGGGGTGTAGGGTGCATTAGGGATGTAGGTGCATTAGGGATGAATTAGGGTGTAGGGTGCCATTAGGGATGTACAGTAGGGGAATAGGGTGCCATTCGGGATGTACAGTAGGGGAATAGGTGCCATTAGGGATGTACAGTAGGGGAATAGGGTGCCATTAGGGATGTAGGGTGCCATTAGGGGTGTAGGGTGCCATTAGGGATGTACAGTAGGGTAATAGGGTGCCATTAGGGATGTACAGTAGGGTGTAGGGTGCCATTAGGGATGTACAGTAGGGTAATAGGGTGCCATTAGGGATGTACAGTAGGGGAATAGGGTGCCATTAGGGATGTAAAGTAGGGGAATAGGGTGCCATTATAGGTGTAGGATGCCATTAGGGGTGTAGGGTGCCATTAGGGATGTAGGGTGCCATTAGGGGTGTACAGTAGGGAAATAGGGTGCCATTAGGGGTGTAGGGTGCCATTAGGGGTGTAGGGTGCCATTAGGGGTGTAGGGTGCCATTAGGGGTGTAGGGTGCCATTAGGGATGTACAGTAGGGGAATAGGGTGCCATTAGGGATGTACAG
Source organism: Oncorhynchus nerka (assembly GCF_034236695.1). Classification (NCBI taxonomy): domain Eukaryota; kingdom Metazoa; phylum Chordata; class Actinopteri; order Salmoniformes; family Salmonidae; genus Oncorhynchus; species Oncorhynchus nerka. The sequence goes on from NW_027040279.1 coordinate 131,183, forward strand.
TAGGGGAATAGGGTGCCATTAGGGATGTAGGGTGCCATTAGGGATGTACAGTAGGGTAATAGGGTGCCATTAGGGATGTACAGTAGGGTAATAGGGTGCCATTAGGGGTGTAGGGTGCCATTAGGGATGTACAGTAGGGTAATAGGGTGCCATTAGGGATGTACAGTAGGGTAATAGGGTGCCATTAGGGATGTAGGGTGCCATTAGGGATGTACAGTAGGGGAATAGGGTGCCATTAGGGATGTACAGTAGGGTAACAGGGTGTCATTAGGGATGTACATTAGGGGAATAGGGTGCCATTAGGGATGTACAGTAGGGGAATAGGGTGCCATTAGGGATGTACAGTAGGGTAATAGGGTGCCATTAGGGATGTACAGTAGGGGAATAGGGTGCCATTAGGGATGTACGGTAGGGTAATAGGGTGCCATTAGGGATGGATGTACAGTAGGGTGCCATTAGGGGAATAGGGTGCCAAGGGATACAGTAGGGTGCCATTAGGGATGTACAGTAGGGGAATAGGGTGCCATTAGGGATGTACAGTAGGGGAATAGGGTGCCATTAGGGATGTACAGTAGGGGAATAGGGTGCCATTAGGGATGTAGGGTGCCATTAGGGGTGTAGGGTGCCATTAGGGATGTACAGTAGGGTAATAGGGTGCCATTAGGGATGTACAGTAGGGGTGTAGGGTGCCATTAGGGATGTACAGTAGGGTAATAGGGTGCCATTAGGGATGTACAGTAGGGGAATAGGGTGCCATTAGGGATGTAAAGTAGGGGAATAGGGTGCCATTATAGGTGTAGGATGCCATTAGGGGTGTAGGGTGCCATTAGGGATGTAGGGTGCCATTAGGGGTGTACAGTAGGGAAATAGGGTGCCATTAGGGGTGTAGGGTGCCATTAGGGGTGTAGGGTGCCATTAGGGATGTAGGGTGCCATTAGGGGTGTAGGGTGCCATTAGGGATGTACAGTAGGGGAATAGGGTGCCATTAGGGATGTACAGTAGGGGAATAGGGTGCCATTAGGGATGTAGGGTGCCATTAGGGATGTACAGTAGGGTAATAGGGTGCCATTAGGGATGTACAGTAGGGTAATAGGGTGCCATTAGGGGTAGGGTGCCATTAGGGATGTACAGTAGGGTAATAGGGTGCCATTAGGGATGTACAGTAGGGTAATAGGGTGCCATAGGGATAGGGTGCCATTAGGGATGTACAGTAGGGGAATAGGGTGCCATTAGGGATGTACAGTAGGGTAACAGGGTGTCATTAGGGATGTACATTAGGGGAATAGGGTGCCATTAGGGATGTACAGTAGGGGAATAGGGTGCCATTAGGGATGTACAGTAGGGTAATAGGGTGCCATTAGAGATAGGGAATAGGGTGCCATTAGGGATGTACGGTAGGGTAATAGGGTGCCATTAGGGATGTACAGTAGGGGAATAGGGTGCCATTAGGGAATAGGGTGCCATTAGGGATGTACAGTAGGGGAATAGGGTGCCATTAGGGATGTACAGTAGGGGAATAGGGTGCCATTAGGGATGTACAGTAGGGGAATAGGGTGCCATTAGGGATGTACAGTAGGGTAATAGGGTGCCATTAGGGATGTACAGTAGGGGAATAGGGTGCCATTAGGGATGTACAGTAGGGGAATAGGGTGCCATTAGGGATGTACAGTAGGGGAATAGGGTGCCATTAGGGATGTACAGTAGGGGAATAGGGTGCCATTAGGGATGTACAGTAGGGGAATAGGGTGCCATTAGGGGTGTACAGTAGGGAAATAGGGTGCCATTAGGGGTGTAGGGTGCCATTAGGGATGTAGGGTGCCATTAGGGATGTACAGTAGGGGAATAGGGTGCCATTAGGGATGTACAGTAGGGGAATAGGGTGCCATTAGGGATGTAGGGTGCCATTAGGGGTGTAGGGTGCCATTAGGGATGTACAGTAGGGGAATAGGGTGCCATTAGGGATGTACAGTAGGGGAATAGGGTGCCATTAGGGACGTACAGTAGGGGAATAGGGTGCCATTAGGGATGTAGGGTGCCATTAGAGATGTACAGTAGGGGAATAGGGTGCCATTAGGGGTGTAGGGTGCCATTAGGGATGTACAGTAGGGTAATAGGGTGCCATTAGGGATGTACAGTAGGGAATATGGTGCCATTAGGGATGTACAGTAGGGGAATAGGGTGCCATTAGGGATGTACAGTAGGGAATAGGGTGCCATTAGGGATGTACAGTAGGGAATAGGGTGCCATTAGGGATGTACAGTAGGGTAATAGGGTGCCATTAGGGGTGTAGGGTGCCATTAGGGATGTACAGTAGGGTAATAGGGTGCCATTAGGGATGTATAGTAGGGGAATATGGTGCCATTAGGGACGTACAGTAGGGGAATAGGGTGCCATTAGGGATGTACAGTAGGGGAATAGGGTGCCATTAGGGATGTACAGTAGGGGAATAGGGTGCCATTAGGGATGTACAGTAGGGTAATAGGGTGCCATTAGGGGTGTAGGGTGCCATTAGGGATGTACAGTAGGGTAATAGGGTGCCATTAGGGATGTACAGTAGGGGAATAGGGTGCCATTAGGGATGTACAGTAGGGGAATAGGGTGCCATTAGGGGTGTACAGTAGGGGAATAGGGTGCCATTAGGGATGTACAGTAGGGGAATAGGGTGCCATTAGAGATGTACAGTAGGGGAATAGGGTGCCATTAGGGATGTACAGTAGGGAATAGGGTGCCATTAGGGATGTACAGTAGGGTAATATGGTGCCATTAGGTGTACAGTAGGGGAATAGGTGCCATTAGGGATGTACAGTAGGGGAATAGGGTGCCATTAGAGATGTACAGTAGGGGAATAGGGTGCCATTAGGGATGTACAGTAGGGAATAGGGTGCCATTAGGGATGTAGGGTGCCATTAGGGATGTACAGTAGGGTAATAGGGTGCCATTAGGGATGTACAGTAGGGGAATAGGGTGCCATTAGAGATGTACAGTAGGGTAATAGGGTGCCATTAGGGATGTACAGTAGGGGAATAGGGTGCCATTAGGGAATAGGGTGCCATTAGGGATGTACAGTAGGGGAATAGGGTGCCATTAGGGATGTAGGGTGCCATTAGGGATGTACAGTAGGGGAATAGGGTGCCATTAGGGATGTACAGTAGGGGAATAGGGAGCCATTAGGGATGTAGGGTGCCATTAGGGATGTACAGTAGACCACTGGAATAGGGTGCCATTAGGGATGTACAGTAGGGGAATAGGGTGCCATTAGGGATGTACAGTAGGGGAATAGTGGCATTAGGGATGTACAGTAGGGAATAGGGTGCCATTAGGGATGTACAGTAGGGTAATAGGGTGCCATTAGGGATGTACAGTAGGGTAATAGGGTATATTATAGTATAGTATACTGCAGTGTAGTATCATGTAGTATATTATAGCAAAGTGTAGTATAGCATTGTCTAGTATAGTGTAGTGTAGTAGCATGTAGTATATTATAGTATAGTGTAGTATAGCATTGTCTAGTATCGTGTAGTGTAGTATCATGTAGTATATTATAGTATAGTGTAGTATAGCATTGTCTATAGCATAGTGTAGTAACATGAAGTATAGTATAGTATAGCGTAGTGTAGTATCATGTAGTATTATGGTATAGCATTGTCCAGTATCGTGTAGTGTAGTAGCATGTAGTATATTATAGTATAGTGTAGTATAGCATTGTCTAGTATCGTGTAGTGTAGTATCATGTAGTATATTATAGTATAGTGTAGTACAGCATTGTCTAGTATAGTGTAGTGTAGTATGATGTAGTATTTTACAGTTTTTATTTTATTTTATTTTTTATTTCACCTTTATTTAACCAGGTAGGCTAGTTGAGAACAAGTTCTCATTTGCAACTGTGACCTGGCCAAGATAAAGCATAGCAGTGTGAACAGACAACACAGAGTTACACATGGAGTAAACAATTAACAAGTCAATAACACAGTAGAGAAAAAAAGAGAGTCTATATACATTGTGTGCAAAAGGCATGAGGAGGTAGGCGAATAATTACAATTTTGCAGATTAACACTGGAGTGATAAATGATCAGATGGTCATGTACAGGTAGAGATATTGGTGTGCAAAAGAGCAGAAAAGTAAATAAATAAAAACAGTATGGGGATGAGGTAGGTAAAAATGGGTTAGTTACCGATAGACTATGTACAGCTGCAGCGATCGGTTAGCTGCTCAGATAGCAGATGTTTGAAGTTGGTGAGGAGATAAAAGTCTCCAACTTCATATTTGTGGTTCCAGTCACAGGCAGCAGAGTACTGGAATAAAGGCGGCAAATGAGGTGTTGGCTTTACGGATGATCATGAGATGCACCTGCTGGAGCGCGTGCAGATGGGTGTTGTCATCGTGACCAGTGAACTGAGATAAGGCGGAGCTTTACCTAGCATGGACTTGTAGATGACCTGGAGCCAGTGGGTCTGGCGACGAATATGTGTAGGGCCAGCCGACTAGAGCATACAAGTCGCAGTGGTGGGTGGTATAAGGTGCTTTAGTGACAAAACGGATGGCACTGTGATAAACTGCATCCAGTTTGCTGAGTAGAGTGTTGGAAGCAATTTTGTAGATGACATAGCCTGAAGTCGAGGATCGGGAGGATAGTCAGTTTTACTAGGGTAAGTTTGGTGGTGTCAGTGAAGGAGGCTTTGTTGTGGAATAGAAAGCCGACTCTTGATTTGTACCTTGAGCGTGGCTGAGGTGCACCCGTGACCGTAAACCAGATCGCATGTATTTGGAGAAGGTGTAGTGGGATTCGAGATGGTCAGTGACCTGTTTGTTGACTTGGCTTTCGAAGACCTGATAGGCAGGGCAGGATGGATATAGGTCTGTAACAGTTTGGGTCCAGGGTGTCTCCCCCTTTGAAGAGGGGGATGACTGTTTCAATCCTTGGGGATCTCAGACGATATTAAAGTAATAGGGGTTGCAACAATGGCGGCGGATAGTTTCAGAAATAGAGGGTCCAGAGTGTCAAGCCCAGCTGATTTGTAGGTCCAGGTTTGCAGCTCTTTCAGAACATCTGCTATCTGGATTTTTGGGTAAAGGAGAACCTGGAGAGTTGGGCGAGCTGCGGGGTGGGCGGAGCTGTTGGCCGAGGTTGGAGTAGCCAGGCGGAAGGCATGGCTAGCCGTTGAGAAATGCTTGTTGAAGTTTTCGATAATCATGGATTTATCGGTGGTGACCGTGTTACCTAGCCTCAGTGCAGTGGGCAGCTGGGAGGAGGTGCTCTTGTTCTCCATGGACTTCACAGTGTCCCAGAACTTTTGGAGTTGGAGCTACAGGATGCAAACTTAAAAAAAAGCTAGCCTTTGCTTTCCTGACTGACTGTGTATTGGTTCCTGACTTCCTTGAACAGTTGCATAGTACTATTCGATGCTATTGCAGTCCGCCACAGGATGTTTTTGTGCTGGTCGAGGGCAGTCAGGTCTGGAGTAGGGCTATATTTCTTAGTTCTGCATTTTAGGAGCATGCTTATCTAAAATGGTGAGTTATTTTAAAGAATGACCAGGCATCCTCAACTGACGGGATGAGGTGTCCTTCCAGGATACCCGGGCCAGGTCGATTAGAAAGGCCTGCTCACAGAAGTGTTTTAGGGAGCGTTTGAAGTGATGAGTGGTAGTTTGATGCATCCGTAGCGGATACAGGCAATAGTATAGATCCTGGTTGAAGACAGCGGAGGTGTATTTGGAGGGCCAGTTGGTCAGGATGATCTATGAGTATTGTTTACAGATTTAGGGTTGTACCTGTGGGTTCCTTGATGATTTGTGTGAGATAGTCTATAGATTGTAGGACTGCCGGGTGTAAGCATATCCCAGTTTAGGTCACCTAACAGAACAAACTCTGAAGATAGATATCAATTCACAAATGTGTCCATGGCACAGCTGGGAGCTGAGGGGGTTGGTAGCAGGCGGCAACAGTGAGAGACTTATTTCTGGAGTAATTTTCAAAAAATTAGTAGTTCGTACTGTTTGGGTATGGACCTGGAAAGTATGACATTACTTTGCAGGCTATCTCTGCAGTAGACTGCAACTCCTCCCCTTTGGCAGTTCTATCTTGACGGAAGATGTTATAGTTGGGTATGGAAATCTCTGAATTTTGGTGGCCTTCCTGAGCCAGGATTCAGACACGTCAGGGTTAGCAGAGTGTGCTAAAGCAGTGAGTAAAACAAACTTAGGGAGGAGGCTTCTGATGTTGACATGCATAAACCAAGGCTTTTTCGATCAGAAGTCAACAAATGAGTGCCTGGGGACATGCAGGGCCTGGGTTTACAGTATAGTGTAGTATAGCAGTGTAGTATAGTGTGGTGCAGTGGCATGTAGTATATAATAGTATAGTGTAGTATAGCAATGTATATAGCATAATGTTGTGTAGTAACATGTAGTATAGTATAGTATAGTGTAGTATCATGTAGTACATTATGGTATAGCATGTCCAGTATCGTGTATACACTACACTATACTATAATATACCACAAGTATATACACTATGCTAGACAATGCTATACTACAATATACTACATGCTACTACACTACACACAATACTGGACAATGTATACTACACTATACTATAATATAGTACATGCTACTACACTACACGATACTGACAATGCTATACCATGTACTACATGATACTACACTAGTATATAATTATAGTATAGTGTAATATAGCATTGTCCAGTATTGTGTAGTATAGTAGCATGTAGTATATTGTAGTATAGTTGTCTAGCATAGTGTGTGTAGTAGTATATTATAGTATAGTGTAGTGTAGTATCATGTAGTATATTATAGTGTAGTGTAGTATCATGCAGTATATTATAGTATGGTGTAGTATAGTGTAGTATATTATAGTATAGTGTAGTATAGCATTGTCTAGCATAGTGTAGTGTAGTAGCTTGTGTATATTATATTATAGTGTAGTGTAGTATCATGCAGTATATTATAGTATGGTGTAGTGTAGTGTAGTGTCGTATCATGTAGAATATTATGTATAGTGTAGTGTAGTATCATGTATATTGTGGTATAGTTTAGTGTAGTATCATGTATATTGTAGTGTAGTATAGTGTAGTGTAGGAGCATATTGTATATTATAGTGTGGTGTGGTGTCAAGCAGTGTGTATAGTACAGTATAGTGTAGTTGTGTGTAGTATAGTGTAGAGTATGGTAGTATATTATAGTATAGTGTAGAGCAGTGTGGTGTAGTATAGTACAATGTAGTGTAGCATATTATAGTATAGTGTAGAGCAGTGTGGTGTAGTATAGCATAGTTTAGTGTAGTGTTGTATCATGTAGTATATTACTGTATAGTATAATGTATAGTATCATGTAGCATATTATAGTATAGTGTAGTGTAGAGAGGTGTAGTATATTATGGTGTAGCATATTGTAGTGTAGAGCAGTGTAGTATGTTATAGTATATTATAGTATTTTGTAGTGTAGAGTAGTCTAGTATAGTGTAGTGTTGTATCGTGTATTATATTATAGTATAGTGTATAGTGCAGTATAGTATAGTGTAGTGTAGCACCGTATAGTATATACAATATAGTATAGTGTAGTGCCATGTAGTATATGTAGTATATTATAGTATAGTGTATAATGTAGTGGAGTATAGTGTAGTATATTATAGTATAGTATAGTGTGGTGTAGAACAGTGTAGTGTAGTATAGTGTGGTGTAGAGCAGTGCAGTGTAGTATATTATAGTATATTTTAGTATTTTGTAGAGTAGTAGTAGTATAGTGTAGTGTTGTATCGTGTATTATATTATAGTATAGTGAAAAGTGCAGTATAGTAAAGTGTAGTGTAGCACCGTATAGTATATATAATATAGTATAGTGTAGTATAGTGTAGTATATTATAGTATAGTGTGGTGTCGAACAGTGTAGTGTAGTATATTATGGTGTAGCATATTGTAGTGTAGTATAGTGTGGTATATTATAGTATAGTGTGATGTCGAACAGTGTAGTGTAGTATAGTGTAGTATATTATAGTATAGTGTAGTGCCATGTAGTATAGTGTAGTATATTATAGTATAGTGTGGTGTAGAGCAGTGTAGTGTAGTATAGTGTAGTATATTATAGTATAGTGTAATGTGGTGTCGAACAGTGTAGTGTAGTATATTATAGTATAGTGTAGTGCCATGTAGTATAGTGTAGTATAGTGTAGTATATTATAGTATAGTATAGTGTGGTGTAGAGCAGTGTAGTGTAGTATATTATGGTGTAGCATATTGTAGTGTAGAGCAGTGTAGTATATTATAGTATATTTTAGTATTTTGTAGAGTAGAGTAGTATAGTGTAGTGTTGTATCGTGTATTATATTATAGTATAGTGAGGTGTGAAAAGAGGGGGTACAGCTGAAAAGTGCAGTATAGTAAAGTGTAGTGTAGCACCGTATAGTATATATAATATAGTATAGTGTAGTATAGTGTAGTATATTATAGTATAGTGTGGTGTAGAGCAGTGTAGTAAAATATGGCGTAGTGTAGTATTGTGTAGTATAGTATAGTACTGTATAGTGAAGTGTAGTAAAGTGTAGTAAAGTGTAGTGTAGTATCGTGTAGTATATTATAGTATAAGATTTCACATTTATTGATCTGAGGCAAAGGGGTATAATTCATGTTTTTGTGCTCTAATGTCCCCTCTGATCAGATAACCCTTCATGGTATGTCACCTGCCCATTATATGTGCATTCGATCTACTTGTGCCTAAAGTATCTTAGCCTCTTAACGTGTATTTGTAACAAAGTCAATACTCATCAACACGTCATAAAGTATTGCTGAATAAAGTGAGAAAAAGAGAAGCCCTCATCCCAGAAGAGAGCGACAGAGAGGGGATAAACTGGGAGGAGGGGAGCGGGTTGAATGGCCTGTCTGGCCAGCCTCTCTTGCCCTCTCTCCGGAAGCCCGACAGGCGGTGGGAATTGTAGTGGTTTTATAAAGGACAACATTGTTTTTCTCTTATAATAGGAACATATGTGAGAATCATATTTTCGCCGGCACAACTTCTGTTGAGTGAAGGCATTGGATAATAGTATAGTTTTTAATTGTTTTGTGCGGGGGGGGGGGGGGGGATAATTACAGAAATATATTGCCCGACTTTTAAATTAAACTTCAAGATCCATAATGCATTGCCTCTACGCGCTCGCTGTCACTGCGGACGTGACGATCAGATAAGATTGGAAATGATTCTGGACCGTGAATATTCTCTGGAGATAAAACCATATTTACTTACCATGAAAAACGTTACATTATAACTTTAGACGCGCATTTATTTCATTTGAACGCGGCCCCATCCTGGAGTGACGATATTGTGCGAGATTCGAGGAGAAACGAGCGTTTCCAACTCGGTCCGTTTCTGCTGCCTGTTGCTCAGCTGCGTCTGAAGAAAACCAGCATCGATAAGCGTCGGATTTGTCTCCACCTGAAAAATGCCACGGGATAACAAGAAGTCTCTCATTCAGAAAATAGCCAGCCAAGCCAATATCACATTTAAAGATTTCAATGCATCCGCAATTGGGGACAACAAAGTATTATCGGACAACCGGGGAGATCTAATCACCCTGCTGACGGAAGTCAGGACTACAGACCTGAAGATGAAACCGAACGGCTCCCATTCCGAACACAACCCACCTGTCACGTACATGCACATCTGCGAGACGGAGTCGTTCAGTATGGGGGTGTTTCTACTGAACAGCGGGGCTTCCATCCCGCTCCACGACCACCCCGGTATGAACGGAATGCTCAAGGTTCTATACGGGAAAGTCAGTATCAAGTGTTTTGACCTGTTGGATAAACCTTCGGACCAGGTGCAGAGTGAGACCCAGTTCGACCCGCCGCTGCTGCCGTTCCAGAAGGACTCTCTGCGGCGGGCTGTGCTCCGGTCAACCATGTGGTTCACCCATGACAGTAGTCCGTGTATCTTAACCCCGCAGAGGGAGAACCTGCATCAGATCGACACGGTGGATGGACCGGCTGCTTTCCTCGACATCCTGGCACCTCCGTATGACCCTGAAGATGGGAGGGACTGTCATTATTATAAAGTCCTACAGACTGTTCCCGACGCAGACAGTAAGGTAGAGGCGCAGCAGCCGTGGGAGGAAGAGACGTGGTTACTAGAGATAGGCCAGCCTGATGGCTTCTGGTGTGGGGTGAACCATACCCCGGGCCCAAGGTCTCCTTCTAATGTCGGTGTTGTAAAGGCAGGGATTCCTGCGACCAAATAGGGGCGTCCGGAGGACTTTCAAAAGACTGAATCACTGTGACTGGGACATGAGATGGAGCAGGTGAATGGACTGCAGGTGGATAATGACTCTGGGACAGAGGCCTTTTGTTTAAGTATTGCTTTCTGAACACCATTTGTTTGTCACTTAAAATATGATATGCCTTATGTGAATATTGAATGTAAACTTTGAAAGCATTTATCATGTCTAGTTTCCATGTGCACACTACATTTTCTATCTTTCATTTGATTTATTCCAAACAAATGTGTGTATGTGTAAACACTAGCTTTGTGTATAATTGAAGGCTTTTATTTTGGGACAGCTGACAGTTCTACCTATAGCCTTACTGCATATACAGGGCCTTCGGAAAGTATTCAGACCCCTTGACTTTTTTCACATTTTGTTACATAACAGCTTTATTCTAAAATATATGAAATAGTTTTTCCTCATCAATCTACACACAATACCCCATAATGACATCACAATACGCCATAATGACATCACAATACCCCATAATGACATCACAATACCCCATAATGACATCACAATATCCCATAATGACATCACAATACGCCATAATGACAAAGCAAAAAAGGGTTTTTAGAAAGTTTTGCTAATTTATTACAAATTAAAAAAATACAATTTCACATTTCCATAAGAATTCAGAGACTTGTCCCGAAGCCATTCCTGTGTTGTCTTGTCTGTGTGCTTAAGGTCGTTGTCCTGTTGGAGGTGAACCTTCGCCCCAGTCTGAGGTCCTGAGCGCCCTGGAGCAGGATTTCATCAAAGATCTCTCTGTACTTTGCTCCATTCATCTTTGCCTTGATCCTGACTAGTCTTGCCGGCCCTGCCGCTTAAAAACATCCCCACAGCATGATGCTGCCACCACCATGCTTCACCGTGGGGATGGTGCCAGGTTTCCTCCAGACGTGAGGCTTGGAATTCAGGCCAAAGAGTTCAATCTTGGTTTCATCAGACCAGAGAATCTTGTTTCTCATGGTCTGAGAGTCTTTACGTGCCTTTTGGCTAACTCCAAGTGGGCTGTCATGTGCCTTTTACTGAGGAGTGGCTTCCATCTGTCCACTCTACTATAAATGCCTGATTGGTGGAATGCTGCAGAGATGGTTGTCCTTCTGGAAGGTTCTCCCATCTCCACAGAGGAACTCTAGGGCTCTGTCAGTGACCATCGGGCAGTGGTGTAAAGTGCTTAAGTAAAAAATACTTTAAAATACAACTTAAGTCATTTTTTGGGGTATTTGTACTTTACTATTTATATTTTTGACTTTTAAACATTTACATTTTACTTCATACATTTTCCCTGACACCCAATAGTACTTTACATTTTGAATGCTTAGCAGGACAGAAAATGGTCCAATTCGCACACTTATCAAGAGAACATCCCTGGTCATACCTACTGCCTCTGATCTGGAGGACTCACTAAACAGAGAACATCCCTGGTCATCCCTACTGCCTCTGATCTGGAGGACTCACTAAACAGAGAACATCCCTGGTCATCCCTACTGCCTCTGATCTGGAGGACTCACTAAACAGAGAACATCCCTGGTCATCCCTACTGCCTCTGATCTGGAGGACTCACTAAACAGAGAACATCCCTGGTCATCCCTACTGCCTCTGATCTGGAGGACTCACTAAACAGAGAACATCCCTTGTCATCCCTACTGCCTCTGATCTGGAGGACTCACTAAACAGAGAACATCCCTTGTCATCCCTACTGCCTCTGATCTGGAGGACTCACTAAACAGAGAACATCCCTGGTCATCCCTACTGCCTCTGATCTGGAGGACTCACTAAACAGAGAACATCCCTGGTCATCCCTACTGCCTCTGATCTGGAGGACTCACTAAACAGAGAACATCCCTTGTCATCCCTACTGCCTCTGATCTGGAGGACTCACTAAACAGAGAACATCCCTTGTCATCCCTACTGCCTCTGATCTGGAGGACTCACTAAACAGAGAACATCCCTGGTCATCCCTACTGCCTCTGATCTGGAGGACTCACTAAACAGAGAACATCCCTGGTCATCCCTACTGCCTCTGATGTGGCGGACTCACTAAATACAAATGCTTTGTTTTTAAATGATGTCTGAGTTTGAGTGTGACCCTGGCTATCTGTAAATAAATAAAATATGAAAATTGCTCCGTCTGGTTTGCTTATTAGAAGTTTTTTTTTTTTCATGCTTTTACTTTTGATACTTAAGTATATTTAAAAACAAATGGTTTTAGACTTTTACTGAAGTAGTATTTTACTGGGTGACTTCCACTTTTACTTGAGTCCTTTTCTACTAAGGTATGTATGAGGATTGAGTCCTTTTCTATTAAGGTATGTATGAGGATTGAGTCCTTTTCTACTAAGGTATGTATGAGGACTGAGTCCTTTTCTATTAAGGTATGTATGAGGATTGAGTCCTTTTCTACTAAGGTATGTATGAGGACTGAGTCCTTTTCTATTAAGGTATGTATGAGGACTGAGTCCTTTTTCCACCACTGCCAACGGGTTCTAGGTCACGTCCCTGACCAAGGCCTTTCCTCCCCTGATTGGTCAGTTTAGCCGGGCGGCCAGCTCTAGGAAGAGTCTTGGTGGTTCCAAGCTTCTTCCATTTAAGAATGATGGAGGCCACTGTGTTCTTGGGGACCTTCAAAGCTGCAGAAATGTTTTTGGTACCCTTCCCCAGATCTGTGCCTCGACACAATCCTGTCTCGGAGCTCTCCGGACAATTCGACCTCATGGCTTGATTTTTTTGCTCTGACATGCAGGGTCAACTGTGTGACATTATATAGACAGGTGTTTGCCTTTTGTAGCAAAGAGTCTGAATACTTATGTAAATAAGGTAGTTCTGTTTTTATATTTAATACGTTTGTAAACATGTCTAAAAACCTGTTTTCACTTTGTCATTATGGGGTATTGTGTGTAGATTGCTGAGTTTTATTTTGTATTTAATATATTTCAGAATAAGGCTGTAACGTAAGAAAAGGAGTTGTCTATAAGGATATACAGCGTAGGCTACTGTATGTTTGTTTTTAGAAGGTTTTAGTTACTGAATGTATGTGGAGCAATAAACTACAAGGTCCTTCATCCAGTAACATCAGTGTCCTCATTGTCATCGTAACATCAGTTTCCTCATTGTCATCGTATCATCAGTTTCCTCATTGTCATCGTATCATCAGTTTCCTCATTGTCATTGTATCATCAGTTTCCTCATTGTCATCGTATCATCAGTTTCCTCATTGTCATCGTATCATCAGTGTCCTCATTGTCATCGTAACATCAGTGTCCTCATTGTCATCGTATCATCAGTGTCCTCATTGTCATTGTAACATCAGTTTCCTCATTGTCATCGTATCATCAGTTTCCTCATTGTCATCGTATCATCAGTTTCCTCATTGTATCATCAGTTTCCTCATTGTATCATCAGTTTCCTCATTGTCATCGTATCATCAGTGTACTCATTGTCATCGTATCATCAGTGTCCTCATTGTCATCGTATCATCAGTTTCCTCATTGTATCATCAGTTTCTTCATTGTCATCGTAACATCAGTTTCCTCATTGTCATCGTATCATCAGTGTCCTCATTGTCATCTTTTCATCAGTTTCCTCATTGTATCATCATTAACGTCAGTATCGCCAGTAACGTCAGTATCGTCAGTATCGTCAGTATCGTCAAAAACATCAGTATCGTCAACAGTGTCAGTTACGTCAGTAAGGTCAGTATCGTCAGTATCGTCAGTATCGTCAAAAACATCAGTATCGTCAACAGTGTCAGTTACGTCAGTAACGTCAGTATCGTCAGTAACGTCAGTATCGTCAGTAACGTCAGTATCGTCAGTATCGTCAGTAACGTCAGTATCGTCAACAGTGTCAGTTACGTCAGTAACGTCAGTATCGTCAGTATCGTCAGTAACGTCAGGATCGTCAACAGTGTCAGTTACGTCAGTAACGTCAGTATCGTCAGTATCGTCAAAAACATCAGTATCGTCAACAGTGTCAGTTACGTCAGTAACGTCAGTATCGTCAGTATCGTCAGTAACGTCAGTAACGTCAGTATCGTCAGTAACGTCAGTAACGTCAGTAACGTCAGTAACTTCAGTAACGTCAGTACCGTCAGTAACGTCAGTAACGTCATTATCGTCAGTAACGTCAGTAACGTCAGTAACGCCAGTATCGTCAGTAACGTCAGTATCGTCAGTATCGTCAGTAACGTCAGTATCGTCAGTAACGTCAGTAACGTCAGTAACTTCAGTAACGTCAGTAACGTCAGTAACGTCAGTATCGTCAGTATCGTCAGTAACGTCAGTAACGTCAGTAACGTCAGTATCGTCAGTAACGTCAGTATCGTCAGTAACGTCAGTATCGTCAGTATCGTCAACAGTGTCAGTAACGTCAGTAACGTCAGTATCGTCAGTAACGTCAGTAACGTCAGTAACGTCAGTACCGTCAGTAACGTCAGTAACGTCAGTAACTTCAGTAACGTCAGTATCGTCAGTAACGTCAGTAACGTCAGTATCGTCAGTAACGTCAACAGTGTCAGTATCGTCAGTAACGTCAGTAACGTCAGTAACGTCAGTATCGTCCAGTAACGCCAGTAACGTCAGTATCGTCAGTATCGTCCAGTAACGCCAGTATCGTCAGTAACGTCCAGTACCGTCAGTAACGTCAGTAACGTCAGTAACGTCAGTATCGTCAGTATCGTCAGTAACGTCAGTAACGTCAGTAACGTCAGTATCGTCCAGTAACGCCAGTATGCCAGTATCGTCAGTAACGTCAGTAACGTCAGTATCGTCAGTAACGTCAGTATCGTCAGTATCGTCAGTAACGTCAGTAACGTCAGTATCGTCAGTAACGTCAGTATCGTCAGTAACGTCAGTAACGTCAGTAACGTCAGTATCGTCAGTAACGTCAGTATCGTCAGTAACGTCAGTATCGTCAGTATCGTCAACAGTGTCAGTATCGTCAGTAACGTCAGTAACGTCAGTAACGCCAGTAACGTCAGTATCGTCAGTAACTTCAGTATCGTCAGTATCGTCAGTAACGTCAGTATCGTCAGTAACGTCAGTATCGTCAGTATCGTCAACAGTGTCAGTATCGTCAGTATCGTCAGTAACGTCAGTAACGTCAGTAACTTCAGTAACTTCAGTAACGTCAGTAACGTCAGTAACGTCAGTATAGTCAGTAACTTCAGTAACGTCAGTATCGTCAGTAACGTCAGTATCGTCAGTAACGTCAGTAACGTCAGTATCGTCAGTATCGTCAGTAACGTCAGTAACTTCAGTAACGTCAGTAACGTCAGTAACGTCAGTAACTTCAGTAACGTCAGTATCGTCAGTAACGTCAATATCGTCAGTAACGTCAGTATCGTCAGTAACGTCAACAGTGTCAGTAACATCAGTATCGTCAACAGTGTCAGTTACGTCAGTAACGTCAGTATCGTCAGTATCGTCAGTATCGTCAACAGTGTCAGTATCGTCAGTATCGTCAGTATCGTCAACAGTGTCAGTATCGTCAGTATCGTCAGTATCGTCAACAGTGTCAGTATCGTCAGTAACGTCAGTATCGTCAACAGTGTCAGTTACGTCAGTAACGTCAGTATCGTCAGTAACGTCAGTAACGTCAGTGACTTCAGTGACTTCAGTAACGTCAGTAACGTCAGTATCGTCAGCATCGTCAGTATCGTCAGCATCGTCAGCATCGTCAGTAACGTCAGTATCGTCAGTATCGTCAGTAACGTCAGTATCGTCAGTATCGTCAGTAACGTCAGTATCGTCAGTAACGTCAGTATCGTCAGTATCGTCAGTATCGTCAGTAACGTCAGTAACGTCAGTAACGTCAGTATCGTCAGTAACTTCAGTATCGTCAGTAACTTCAGTATCGTCAGTAACGTCAGTATCGTCAGTAACTTCAGTATCGTCAGTAACTTCAGTATCGTCAGTAACTTCAGTATCGTCAGTAACGTCAGTAACGTCAGTAACGTCAGTAACGTCAGTATCGTCAGTAACTTCAGTATCGTCAGTAACGTCAGTAACGTCAGTAACGTCAGTATCGTCAGTAACTTCAGTATCGTCAGTAACGTCAGTAACGTCAGTGACTTCAGTGACTTCAGTAACGTCAGTAACGTCAGTATCGTCAGCATCGTCAGTATCGTCAGCATCGTCAGCATCGTCAGCAACGTCAGTATCGTCAGTATCGTCAGTAACGTCAGTATCGTCAGTATCGTCAGTAACGTCAGTATCGTCAGTAACGTCAGTATCGTCAGTATCGTCAGTATCGTCAGTAACGTCAGTAACGTCAGTAACGTCAGTATCGTCAGTAACTTCAGTATCGTCAGTAACTTCAGTATCGTCAGTAACGTCAGTATCGTCAGTAACTTCAGTATCGTCAGTAACTTCAGTATCGTCAGTAACTTCAGTATCGCCAGTAACGTCAGTAACGTCAGTAACGTCAGTAACGCCAGTATCGTCAGTAACTTCAGTATCGTCAGTAACGTCAGTAACGTCAGTAACGTCAGTATCGTCAGTAACTTCAGTATCGTCCAGTAACTTCAGTATCGTCAGTAACGTCCAGTAACGTCAGTATCGTCCAGTATCGTCCAGTAACGTCAGTATCGTCAGTATCGTCAGTAACGTCCAGTATCGTCAGTATCGTCAGTATCGTCAGTATCGTCAGTAACGTCAGTATCGTCAGTAACGTCAGTAACGCCAGTATCGTCAGTAACTTCAGTATCGTCAGTAACTTCAGTATTGTCAGTAACGCCAGTAACGCCAGTATCGTCAGTATCGTCAGTATCGTCAGTAACGTCAGTAACTTCAGTATCGTCAGTAAATTCAGTAACGTCAGTAACGCCAGTATCGTCAGTATCGTCAGTAACGTCAGTAACGTCAGTATCGTCAGTAACGTCAGTAACGTCAGTATCGTCAGTATCGTCAGTAACGCCAGTAACTTCAGTATCGTCAGTAACGTCAGTATCGTCAGTAACTTCAGTATCGTCAGTAACTTCAGTATCGTCAGTAACGCCAGTATCGTCAGTAACTTCAGTATCGTCAGTAACTTCAGTATCGTCAGTAACGTCAGTATCGTCAGTAACTTCAGTATCGTCAGTAACTTCAGTATCGCCAGTAACTTCAGTATCGTCAGTAACGTCCAGTAACGCCAGTAACGTCAGTAACGTCAGTATCGTCAGTAACTTCAGTATCGTCAGTAACGTCAGTAACGTCAGTAACGTCAGTATCGTCAGTAACTTCAGTATCGTCAGTAACTTCAGTATCGTCAGTAACGTCAGTAACGTCCAGTATCGTCAGTATCGCCAGTAACGCCAGTATCGTCAGTATCGTCAGTAACGCCAGTATCGTCCAGTATCGTCAGTATCGTCAGTATCGTCAGTAACGTCAGTATCGTCAGTAACGTCAGTAACGCCAGTAACGTCAGTATCGTCAGTAACTTCAGTATCGTCAGTAACTTCAGTATCGCCAGTAACGCCAGTAACGCCAGTATCGTCAGTATCGTCAGTATCGTCAGTAACGTCAGTAACTTCAGTATCGTCAGTAAATTCAGTAACGCCAGTAACGCCAGTATCGTCAGTATCGTCAGTAACGTCAGTAACGTCAGTATCGTCAGTAACGTCAGTAACGTCCAGTATCGTCAGTATCGTCAGTAACGTCAGTAACTTCAGTATCGTCAGTAACGTCAGTATCGTCAGTAACTTCAGTATCGTCAGTAACTTCAGTATCGTCAGTAACGCCAGTATCGTCAGTAACTTCAGTATCGTCAGTAACTTCAGTATCGTCAGTAACGCCAGTATCGTCAGTATCGTCAGTAACTTCAGTATCGTCAGTAACGCCAGTAACGTCAGTAACGTCAGTATCGTCAGTAACTTCAGTATCGTCAGTAACGTCAGTATCGTCAGTAACGTC
Organism: Oncorhynchus nerka; assembly: GCF_034236695.1. Taxonomy (NCBI): domain Eukaryota; kingdom Metazoa; phylum Chordata; class Actinopteri; order Salmoniformes; family Salmonidae; genus Oncorhynchus; species Oncorhynchus nerka. The sequence continues at coordinate 149,351 of NW_027040279.1, forward strand.
CAGTAACGTCAGTATCGTCAGTATCGTCAGTAACGCCAGTAACTTCAGTATCGTCAGTAAATTCAGTAACGTCCAGTAACGTCAGTAACGTCAGTATCGTCAGTAACGTCAGTAACGTCAGTAACGTCCCGTATCGTCAGTATCGTCAGTAACGTCAGTAACGTCAGTATCGTCAGTAACTTCAGTATCGTCAGTAACGTCAGTAACGTCAGTAACGTCAGTAACGTCATTAACGTCAGTAACGTCAGTAACGTCAGTATCGTCAGTATCGTCAGTAACTTCAGTATCGTCAGTAACGTCAGTAACGTCAGTAACGTCAGTATCGTCAGTATCGTCAGTAACGTCAGTATCGTCCAGTATCGTCAGTATCGTCAGTAACGTCAGTAACGCCAGTATCGTCCAGTAACGTCAGTATCGTCAGTAACGTCAGTAACGTCAGTATCGTCAGTATCGTCAGTAACGTCAGTAACGTCAGTAACTTCAGTATCGTCAGTAACGTCAGTATCGTCAGTAACTTCAGTATCGTCAGTAACTTCAGTATCGTCAGTAACGTCAGTATCGTCAGTAACTTCAGTATCGTCAGTAACTTCAGTATCGTCAGTAACGTCAGTATCGTCAGTATCGTCAGTAACTTCAGTATCGTCAGTAACGTCAGTAACGTCAGTAACGTCAGTATCGTCAGTAACTTCAGTATCGTCAGTAACGTCAGTATCGTCAGTAACGTCAGTAACGTCAGTATCGTCAGTATCGTCAGTATCGTCAGTAACGTCAGTAACTTCAGTATCGTCAGTAAATTCAGTAACGTCAGTAACGTCAGTAACGTCAGTATCGTCAGTAACGTCAGTAACGTCAGTATCGTCAGTATCGTCAGTAACGTCAGTAACGTCAGTAACGTCAGTATCGTCAGTAACTTCAGTATCGTCAGTAACGTCAGTAACGTCAGTAACGTCAGTAACGTCATTAACGTCAGTAACGTCAGTAACGTCAGTATCGTCAGTATCGTCAGTAACTTCAGTATCGCGTCAGTAACGTCAGTAACGTCAGTAACGTCAGTATCGTCCAGTATCGTCAGTAACGTCAGTATCGTCAGTATCGTCAGTATCGTCAGTAACGCCAGTAACGTCAGTATCGTCAGTAACGTCAGTAACGCAGTATCGTCAGTATCGTCAGTAACGTCAGTAACGTCAGTATCGTCAGTAACGTCAGTAACGTCAGTAACGTCAGTATCGTCAGTATCGTCAGTAACGCCAGTAACGCCAGTAACGTCAGTATCGTCAGTAACGTCAGTAACGTCCAGTAACGTCCAGTAACGCCAGTATCGTCAGTATCGTCAGTATCGTCAGTAACGTCAGTAACTTCAGTAACGTCAGTATCGTCAGTAACGTCAGTAACGTCAGTATCGTCAGTATCGTCAGTAACGTCAGTAACTTCAGTATCGTCAGTAACGTCAGTATCGTCCAGTAACTTCAGTATCGTCAGTAACTTCAGTATCGTCAGTAACGTCAGTATCGTCAGTATCGTCAGTAACTTCAGTATCGTCAGTAACGCCAGTAACGCCAGTAACGTCAGTATCGTCAGTAACTTCAGTATCGTCCAGTAACGCCAGTATCGTCAGTAACGTCAGTAACGTCAGTATCGTCAGTATCGTCAGTATCGTCAGTAACGTCAGTAACTTCAGTATCGTCAGTAAATTCAGTAACGTCAGTAACGTCAGTAACGTCAGTATCGTCCAGTAACGTCAGTAACGTCAGTAACGTCAGTATCGTCCAGTATCGTCAGTAACGTCAGTAACGTCCAGTAACGTCCAGTATCGTCAGTAACTTCAGTATCGTCAGTAACGTCAGTAACGTCAGTAACGTCAGTAACGCCATTAACGTCCAGTAACGTCAGTAACGTCAGTATCGTCAGTATCGTCCAGTAACTTCAGTATCGTCGGTAACGCCAGTAACGTCAGTAACGTCAGTATCGCCAGTATCGTCAGTAACGTCAGTATCGTCAGTATCGTCAGTATCGTCAGTAACGCCAGTAACGCCAGTATCGTCAGTAACGCCAGTATCGTCAGTAACGTCAGTAACGCCAGTATCGTCAGTATCGTCAGTAACGTCAGTAACGTCAGTAACTTCAGTATCGTCCAGTAACGTCAGTATCGTCAGTAACTTCAGTATCGTCAGTAACTTCAGTATCGTCAGTAACGTCAGTATCGTCAGTAACTTCAGTATCGTCAGTAACTTCAGTATCGTCAGTAACGCCAGTATCGTCAGTATCGTCAGTAACTTCAGTATCGTCAGTAACGCCAGTAACGTCAGTAACGTCAGTATCGTCAGTAACTTCAGTATCGTCAGTAACGTCAGTATCGTCAGTAACGCCAGTAACGTCAGTATCGTCAGTATCGTCAGTAACGTCCAGTAACTTCAGTATCGTCAGTAAATTCAGTAACGTCAGTAACGTCAGTAACGTCAGTATCGTCAGTAACGTCAGTAACGTCCAGTATCGTCAGTATCGTCAGTAACGCCAGTAACGCCAGTAACGCCAGTATCGTCAGTAACTTCAGTATCGTCAGTAACGTCAGTAACGCCAGTAACGTCAGTAACGCTATTAACGCCAGTAACGTCAGTAACGTCAGTATCGTCGGTATCGTCAGTAACTTCAGTATCGTCAGTAACGTCCAGTAACGTCAGTAACGTCAGTATCGTCAGTATCGTCAGTAACGTCAGTATCGTCAGTATCGTCAGTATCGTCAGTAACGCTGGTAACGTCAGTATCGTCAGTAACGTCAGTAACGTCAGTATCGTCAGTATCGTCAGTAACGCCAGTAACGTCAGTATCGTCAGTAACGTCAGTAACGCCAGTAACGTCAGTATCGTCAGTATCGTCAGTAACGTCAGTAACGTCAGTAACGCCAGTATCGTCAGTAACGCAGTATCGTCAGTAACGCCAGTAACGCCAGTAACGTCAGTATCGTCAGTAACGTCAGTATCGTCAGTATCGTCAGTAACGTCAGTAACTTCAGTAACGCCAGTATCGTCAGTAACGCCAGTATCGACAGTATCGTCAGTAACGTCAGTAACGTCAGTATCGTCAGTATCGTCAGTAACGTCAGTATCGTCAGTAACGTCAGTAACGCCAGTATCGTCAGTAACGCAGTATCGTCAGTATCGTCAGTAACGCCAGTATCGTCAGTATCGTCAGTAACGTCAGTATCGTCAGTAACGTCAGTATCGTCAGTAACGCCAGTAACGTCAGTATCGTCCAGTATCGTCAGTAACGTCAGTATCGTCAGTAACGCCAGTATCGTCAGTAACGCCAGTAACGTCAGTATCGTCCAGTATCGTCAGTAACGTCAGTATCGTCAGTATCGTCAGTAACGTCAGTAACGTCAGTATCGTCAGTAACGTCAGTAACGTCAGTAACTTCAGTATCGTCAGTATCGTCAGTATCGTCAGTAACGTCAGTAACTTCAGTATCGTCAGTATCGTCAGTAACGTCAGTATCGTCAGTAACGTCAGTATCGTCAGTAACGTCAGTATCGTCAGTAACGTCAGTATCGTCAGTAACGTCAGTAACGTCAGTATCGTCTAACTCCAGTCTGTTAGAGCTGCCCTGCTGCAGGGGTAGATGTTGTAATTTGCAAATAAATTCATTAAAAATCCTACAATGTGATTTTCTTAATTTTTTTCTCTATTTGTCTGTCATGGTTGAAGTGTACATATGATGAAAATTACAGGCCTCTCTCATCTTTTTAAGTGGCAGAACTTGCACAATTGGTGGCTGACTAAATACTTTTTTGCCCCACTGTATATGTGTCTGTACCTGTGTCTGTGTGTCTTCTCTGTCCCAGCTGTTCCATTTCCATGTGGTCATGTCTCTATGTAGTACTGTGGAATAGAGTTCCATGTAGTCATGGCTCTATGTAGTACTGTGCGCATCCCATAGTCTGTTCTGGACTTGGGGACTGTGAAGAGACCTCTGGTGTCATGTCTTGTGGGGTATGTTGGGTGTCTGAGCTGTGTGCCAGTAGTTCAAACAGACTGCTTGGTGCTTTCAACATGTCAATACGTCTCACAAATACAAGTTGTGATGAAGTCAATCTCTCCTCCACTTTGAGCCAGGAGAGATTGACATGCATATTATTCATGTTAGCCATCCGTGTACATTAGAGGCCCAGCTGTGCTGCTCTGTTTTGAGACAATTGTAATTTTCCTAAGTCCCTCATTGTGGCACCTGACCACATGACTGAACAGTCGTCCCAGTGCAACAAAACTAGAGCCTGTAGGACCTGCCTTTTTGATAGTGTTGTTAAGAAGGCAGAGTAGTGCTTTATTATAGACAGACTTCTCCCTTTCCTAGCTACTACTGCATCAATATGTTTTGACCATGACACGAATGACTTTGACAGACAGTTTGTTGGTGACGTATAACTCAGTTTAAAGTTGTTTAGGCCTATCGTTTGATTGGTGTTCGGAAACGCGATCTACTGTCTCATGGATATGTTTCATGTATGTTTCATGTATGTTTCATGACAAATCTTTAGGTGGCAGGTAGAATGTCCACGACCTTTTCTGTTGACTGTTGCGTTCTGTTGATCTATAAAGTGGCCTTTACTGTATCAACCTGTTGTGTGTGTCTGTCATTCAACGGTTGTCTACGATCAAAACAGTTTACAAAGATGTTGCTATATCCTGTGGTTTCAATCAACTCTTTGTTCTTTTTTAGTGTTGATCAGACTACCGGCAGTAGATATTAATGTTGATCAGACTACCGGCATTATATTTTAATGTTGTTCAGACTACCGGCATTATATTTTAATGTTGATCAGACTACCGGCATTATATTTTAATGTTGATCAGACTACCGGCATTATATATTAATGCTGATCAGACTACCGGCAGTAGATATTAATGCTGATCAGACTACCGGCAGTAGATATTAATGTTGATCAGACTACCGGCAGTAGATATTAATGTTGATCAGACTACCGGCAGTAGATATTAATGTTGATCAGACTACCGGCAGTAGATATTAATGTTGATCAGACTACCGGCAGTAGATATTAATGCTGATCAGACTACCGGCAGTAGATATTAATGCTGATCAGACTACCGGCATTAGTTTTGGATGACCAAAGTATATACTTTAGATTAATTTGTGTTTTTTTTTAACCTTTGTTTAACGTATTCTTATTATTGGATGTCCCGTGTGTATAGATCTCTACATGAACAACGGTAAAGATCTTTCCTGTTCTAGTTGTTGTTAACCACAACATCAGAACAGCACGGATAGACGGTGAGTGGGAGCAGCCTTGTGAAGGCATGACTCACATCAGACTGACGTTGCACGGGAATTACCATGCCCACCCCTTTCTAGTGTACTTTCCAATAATATTACATTATATTCATGTTGTTCAGAGTTTACTTTATTTGTTTTTAGTTCACAAGAAATAACCAGGCCTTTCTGGAGGCCATTGAGATTTTTTTTTAAATCAACATTAACATTAATTAATATGAGTCGGAAACATTCACGAAAAACAAATGTCAAGTCGGTTTGAGTTCAATTATTTACATTCCTTATTGTTAGACATAAACCACAACACTTTCCATAGTTACACGGCACAATGTGTACAAAAATATACATATAATCAAACTTTGATATTAAATGACAAAATGTACAATTCATTAAATCGTCCTTGTATTGACAATGTACAAAAATAACGTGTGAAACGAGGCACAACAGGGGGAAATACAATCAACGAACATGTTAAAATGGACACATTTTATCTAGTAAATAATTTAAAACACTTTTCTTTCTAAATTATTGCAAATATAACGTTCTTTCCATGCAGCGTTGTGTAATTGTAGCCTATTGGCGCGTCAGTGTAAATGTGCTTGATATTAATCCTCAACATGTTTCTTCCCGATACCTGAAGAGAATATAGGCAGCCACGTGTTAAAAGTATTGTCTATTAACTTGACTGACTTCAGTAGGCTATGCAAACAAAGTGCGTTTCTCTCAGCCACCAAACTGAGAGGATACATCGTGGGAACGTTTGGAGCGCACCGGAATGATGCGCAATTACGCATGAAAGAGAATGATGCTGTTGCATGTAAAGTTCGTTCCATATTGTGTTTGGAACTTGCAGCTTCCAAACAATTAAACCTCAATCTCTATTGTCTTTAGTTCATCAAGGTTTCTAAATATTTATTCCATAAACCTATTGGCTATAGTGTGTTCTATACCGCCCGCGAGGGGCATCCCGCCAGCTGTCCCGTGCTGGAGGAGCAGACTCCGCTAGATGTGCTTATAGAACCGGTACCGGAGCGATCAGAGTTCGTGTTGTTTGATGGCGCAGTGGATGATTTTCTCTCTTTCTGTCTGAGATGAATCTTGGTGTGTCTTTTGCGCTCGTCGCTCCTCGCGAATTTACGGCCACAGAAATCACAAGCGAATGGCTTCTCTCCGGTGTGCGTGCGGATGTGCGTGGTGAGGTGGTCGCTGCGGCTAAAGTTCCTCATGCAGATCCGGCACTGGAACGGTTTGTGTCCCGTGTGGATCCGGATGTGTCTGGTCAGCTCGTCAGACCGAGAGAACCGCCGGTCGCAGCCTTCCGCTGGGCAGGGGTACGGCCGCTCATGGACCGGGGTCTTGCTCGGCCTGTTGGGATATTTTCTGGGCCGCAGGATGGGTCTCAGGGGGAGGTTCTGGGGGCTGTACGCTGTAGGGAGTCTGGGTCCATCCGAGACCGGCCCACCTAATGTAAAGTTCCTAATAGTGTTCAGGGGAGTCAGAGGTGGGGGTACTCTAAAGGAGTCCAGTGGGCAGGGGAAGGGCTTGCGGTCAGGCATGGCCTGCATGTCCCTCTGACAGGTCGGCTGGAAGAACCCAGCATAGTCTGGGATGATGGGGAAGAGACCCGAGTCTGTGTTGGGTTTAGGGGAGGAGTAGGACGGCGGCGGGTAAGAGATACCGGGCCCGGTGGAGAGGAAGGCCGACGGGTCCTGGTAGACCTCCCCACAGCCGTAGGGAGGCGGGGAAGAGTAGAGGTGGTGCTCCATTTCGGCCTGGTTCTGGGCCATGGTGCAGCTGAGCGTGGAGGAGAAATGGCCGGGAGAGCCGGAGGACGCCGGGGAGGAGGAGGCAGAAGATGGCTGGGTCATGCCCAGGATCCCCGCACTCACAATGTTGATGACGCCCTCGGGGTTCCAGTTACCGGGATACTGAGAGTCGATGGAGAACTTTCCCATGTAGGTGAAGGTCTGGTTCCGATGGACAGGTGGCTGGGAGAAGCTAGAGTAAGACAGGTCGAGAGAGCGTTTCTCTAAGCTCATATCGCCACTCATCAAGCCATCTGGAAGATAAGAAGAGACATCTTAGCAGATAATCACGAAACAAACAAATCAGAGAGCTTTAAAAAAACAACATGCTGCAGGTCCGTTCTCGTGCGCACAGTGTTTGGTGCGTGCTGCGCGCTCGCATCCTTTACCCACCGGTCATTCATTCAACTTTTCAAAGGGGTGCCGTTTTACTTTTATGCAAACTTTTTTGGGGAAAAGTGCGTAACTCTAGCCATGTGTCTCTAAAACATAACATTTTTTTATTACCATTGATACAGATATCCAGACATACATTTGTCCCACAACTATTAATTCAAAAATATTTCCAAAATCTCTTGGCTGAGATTTTAAAAAATGCAATATCAAACATTATGCATAATATTATAACCTATACGTAGTAGCAGCCGATGTGTTTCCTCTCCAATAACCAACACAGCACATGTTGCATTCTCTAAAGGTCCCCATGATATCAAAACAACGCTTACCTGGAGCTCCGCTAAGATGGTCGTGGTAGTGGCCTCCTAAATCAGCGTTAGGAAAGATAGCCACCCCGGGCGGCAGACTGTCATGATCCACAGAGTAGATGGAATCAGAGACAGGATGGACATACCCACCCAGAGAGACCGGGACTTTCTCTAAAGTTTTAGCCGTCATCATTTAACTAACGGCTTCTCGCTGTTTCCAGGGTTTAAACGGTATTTTAAACCGGCTGGTTGAGTATGTGTGGCCTTACAGTTCTATCCTACACTGAAACATCTGATAACCTGTCCGGAGAAGTTAACACAATCTGGAGCGTGTGTTGATACCACCTCTATAGTCGACTCTACTCTCTCCAGATCAACAGGCTGTTTAGTGAATGACGGATCCTAGCAGCACGAGTAGCAGTAGTATGTATTTATCAGTGGGGCAGTGAATGCGCCACTACGTCACTGCCCATACAAGGACCGTTTGGTTCGAGAGAGGAGGCGCTGGGGGATCCTATTGGCCCCGGGCTGTCAATGGAGAACCCACAAGTGAAAGTTCGCCAATATAAAGCGATAAAATATGTTTGTTTTTTCTCCATGCAGTTTCCATTAGCACGAAAATGATAAAAACAATACAGGTGTTAATAAATGAACGAAATGCAAGATGGCATGTTATCAGTTTAGACGGACATCAATGTTTACAAGCGTCTCTGATGTATACGATTTGAAATGTTTCCTCTACACATCGCCTTCAAATATGAATTCCGGTTCTTCTCTAGAAGCCATACATGGTTTTATCCGGTAAATCTAAGAACACCCCTGCCTACATATAAGGGTTCTATTCCGGAATATGAGCGTCGGAAACTATCGAGTCTTGCCGAGCAAGAGCAGCGACAGAACTACCACCGCAAACCACAATCAAATGAGAGCCACAATCACGGAATTTTCACCTTTGCTGCATTAGACTCGGAAACTTTGTCAGGGTCGTTTGAATAGGCTTTGCTTTAGGAAAGACTGGGCTACAGGCCTATTTAGTTACGAGCTATTTATATCACTAGAAGGGAAATCGTTTGTCTTGAAATTTAATGACTTTCACATCCTGAAATGAAACGGGTAAAGGCACTCCTCCTAATGATAACGGAACATATGGATACAGTAGTAGGCCCAGACTCGCTATACATTAGGCCTATAATCCATTATAGTCAAATATATGTTTTATATTGTTAACATAGGCTACTAATAATATGATTATTGTATTTGTTATTATTATTATTATTTTGTTGTTGATTCTCAATACTGTTGCCCTCCAGTGGTGTAGAGGAACTGAGAGGTCGACTCGTCTGTCCGACAGGCCGAATAGGTTACTTACTGTCTGGTGTTTCAGTGATACACATCTATAAACCTCCTCAACCCCACGCGCATTTTAGAAAACCGGACATAGTTCACAATAACATTTCCGTTCAGAGGCGATAAGGCAGATGCGTGAAATAATGTACTTGGCACAGCTTGGTAGACTCGGTATACTGGTAAAGTCCCCACGTGGGTTGAGAAACTTGAAAGTTAAAAACTAGATGGGTGGGTGGGTGGGTGAGCGGTTCGGGGCCCTGGTTGGAAGGCAATTTCCAGCTTGTGGCTATGTCAAGTAACGCGTGGGAGAAAATGATTCTTAATTTAAACATTTGATGGCTATAAAAAGTTATTACATTTTCTTGATACTTATACACTAGACTATACGTATTATTATTATTATTATTATTGTGACTAGTTAGGCTTATTATTATGTTGATATTACTATAATAACGATTAAATAACAATTATTGCTAGTAATAATAATAATAACAACAACAACAGCAGCATATAGACAATAATGAATCCTTCGTTATTCAGCTCCCTGACTCTGTGGACTGGAAAAAGGCTCTGGTTGATTTGCGAGGTTTCCGGTTGGAAAGGAAACCCGCACGGAGCATCATGATCACACACACTCCTCACATTAATCCGCCTGGAGTCAATAAAGGCCTGTCAATGACAACTCTATTCATTTAACACCATGCTGCTGCGGGCGCCATTCTTCGGCCCGTCAGTTAAACGTATCATTAGCAATATGGGAACTGACTGTGAATAAAAACCCTTTCTATTAGACCGCTGCTCAATTAGACGATTGTAGCCTATAAATGGCAATAGATCATTTACCTGTTGTCAAGGTTGTATTGGAGAAAACGAGATATAATGGTAGACTGCTTAATAAGCTAATTATCCGACCCATATATTTACAGTTCCTCTTTGTAGCACGTTAAGAGGTCGAAACCACAGGAGAGGCGGTGGGCTCTGCGGAGTTGTGTGATAGGAACAGGATGGTGAGTGAAAAACGTATGTTTATCAATCACGACATTTTAAATTATGTTTTTTTTTTTTTTACTTCCAGCATTAAAACAGCGGATTCTGTATTTGTTAAGATAGTCCAAGTTTGTTACATAAATGTTGAAAAATTATTAGCATCCATTTGCTCTTGGATACCAACCGTGTCCGTATCAGGCTCAATGGGTCATCAGGATCTGGCCCGTACGTTGTATTACCTGTCCTGGAAGCAGCCTAAACATGTTGTATTACCTAGAAGCAGCCTAACATGTTGTATTACCTGTCCTAGAAGCAGCCTAAACATGTTGTATTACCTGTCCTAGAAGCAGCCTAAACATGTTGTATTACCTGTCCTAGAAGCAGCCTAAACATGTTGTATTACCTGTCCTAGAAGCAGCCTAACATGTTGTATTACCTGTCCTAGAAGCAGCCTAACATGTTGTATTACCTGTCCTAGAAGCAGCCTAACATGTTGTATTACCTGTCCTAGAAGCAGCCTAACATGTTGTATTACCTGTCCTGGAAGCAGCCTAACATGTTCTATTACCTGTCCTAGAAGCAGCCTAACATGTTGTATTACCTGTCCTAGAAGCAGCCTAAACATGTTGTATTACCTGTCCTAGAAGCAGCCTAAACATGTATTACCTGTCCTAGAATCAGCCTAAACATGTTGTACTGATTCACTGGTTTTATTGTCTATACTGATTCACTGGGTTTAATCCTATAAACAACTCAGTCCACAATATCAAACATGAATTCTGCCAGAATGTGACCATCGAGCAGAGATTATTGTCCCCTCTAAAGACACTAGGCCTGCCAGAACCATTCATAGTGTCCCCTCTAAAGATACTAGGCCTGCCAGAACCATTCATATTGTCCCCTCTAAAGACACTAAGCCTGCCAGAACCATTCAGAAAGATACTAGTCCTGCCAGAACCATTCATATTGTCCCCTCTAAAGACACTAGGCCTGCCAGAACCATTCATATTGTCCCCTCTAAAGACACTAGGCCTGCCAGAACCATTCATAGTGTCCCCTCTAAAGACACTAGGCCTGCCAGAACCATTCATAGTGTCCCCTCTAAAGACACTAAGCCTGCCAGAACCATTCATAGTGTCCCCTCTAAAGACACTAAGCCTGCCAGAACCATTCATATTGTCCCCTCTAAAGACACTAGGCCTGCCAGAACCATTCATAGTGTCCCCTCTAAAGATACTAGGCCTGCCAGAACCATTCATAGTGTCCCCTCTAAAGACACTAAGCCTGCCAGAACCATTCATAGTGTCCCCTCTAAAGATACTAAGCCTGCCAGAACCATTCATAGTGTCCCCTCTAAAGACACTAGGCCTGCCAGAACCATTCATAGTGTCCCCTCTAAAGACACTAGGCCTGCCAGAACCATTCATAGTGTCCCCTCTAAAGATACTAGGCCTGCCAGAACCATTCATATTGTCCCCTCTAAAGACACTAAGAAACCATTCATAGTGTCCCCTCTAAAGATACTAGTCCTGCCAGAACCATTCATATTGTCCCTCTAAAGACACTAGGCCTGCCAGAACCATTCATATTGTCCCCTCTAAAGACACTAGGCCTGCCAGAACCATTCATAGTGTCCCCTCTAAAGACACTAGGCCTGCCAGAACCATTCATAGTGTCCCCTCTAAAGACACTAAGCCTGCCAGAACCATTCATAGTGTCCCCTCTAAAGACACTAAGCCTGCCAGAACCATTCATATTGTCCCCTCTGCCAAGACCATTCATAGTGTCCCCTCTAAAGATACTAGGCCTGCCAGAACCATTCATAGTGTCCCCTCTAAAGACACTAAGCCTGCCAGAACCATTCATAGTGTCCCCTCTAAAGATACTAAGCCTGCCAGAACCATTCATAGTGTCCCTTCTAAAGACACTAGGCCTGCCAGAACCATTCATAGTGTCCCCTCTAAAGATACTAGGCCTGCCAGAACCATTCATAGTGTCCCCTCTAAAGATACTAAGCCTGCCAGAACCATTCATAGTGTCCCCTCTAAAGACACTAGGCCTGCCTGAACCATTCATAGTGTCCCCTCTAAAGACACTAGGCCTGCCAGAACCATTCATAGTGTCCCCTCTAAAGACACTAGGCCTGCCTGAACCATTCATAGTGTCCCCTCTAAAGACACTAGGCCTGCCAGAACCATTCATAGTGTCCCCTCTAAAGACACTAGGCCTGCCAGAACCATTCATAGTGTCCCCTCTAAAGATACTAGGCCTGCCAGAACCATTCATATTGTACCAGGAGGCTGTAGGAGCAGATCTAGTTGATTGTGTGTGTGTGTGTGTGTGTGTGTGTGTGTGTGTGTGTGTGTGTGTGTGTGTGTGTGTGTGTGTGTGTGTGTGTGTGTACCATATGTGTGTGTGTGTATGTGTGTTGGAATGCCCCCCTTCACCCACCATATGAGTTTCTGTTTAAGCCAGTCTTTCCAAACGGTAAGGCAGTAACACACTGTGTCTTCTAATACAGTACTGTAGCAGCCTTTGGTCCAGCCCCACAACAGAGTCTTGTTCATGTCAATGCCTCCACAACTACCTCACCTCTGAATGTTACCTTTGTGTCTGATCGACTTCAGAAACTACAACTTGAGAAACTTAAAAAAAACTTTCATCCACACATTCTAGTGACATGAAAGCCATTGAGCTGTCTGAGGAAGAAAGTCCTTTTGTTTTGGGCCCACCGACTAAGACCAGACACCGGTACCGACTAAGACCAGACACCGGTACCGACTAAGACCAGACACCGGTACCGACTAAGACCAGACATCGGTACCGCCTACACACTGCGATTTCATTGGACCTTCTAACTACATGTGAGAAGACTTAGACCACCAAAACCAAACCACAGCCTCCCCCGTTGTCTCCCACCTCTGTCTCCTCCAAAGACAACAACACGCCCAGGTCTCGTTCCACAGAGAACTGTCACAGTCATACTATCCTCCACCCTGCAACAAGCTGTTCTGTGGAGCATAGAGAGACCCTCACTCTCTCTGTCTATCTAACATGGCTTCACTAACCTTCTCAATGGGGCGGCAGGGTAGCCTAGTGGTTAGAGCGTTGGACTAGTAACCGAAAGGTTGCAAGTTCGAATCCCCGAGCTGACAAGGTACAAATCTGTCGTTCTGCCCCTGAACAGGCAGTTAACCCACTGTTCCTAGACCAGTTAACCCACTGTTCCTAGACCAGTTAACCCACTATTCCCCGGCTGTCATTGAAAATAAGAATTTGTTGTTAACTGACTTGCCTAGTTAAATAAAGGTTAAAAAAAAAAAAATGGAACTGTGTAGTATTGTCTAATCTAGCCTATACCCCCAGTCCAGCAGTCCACCAGTCCACCAGTCCCCCAGTCCAGCAGTCCATCAGTCCAGCATGGACGTTGTCACGCAGAAAGACCATCCATTAATGATCACGTTTCCATAACAACTCCTCAGTGGTTATCGACTGGAGTGTGTCTCTGTGAATCACTCCGGCATTCGATAGCTGCGACCAGTGACAGTCAGACCAGACATTTACATTGTCCTGTCTGAGTCACCTGCCACGAGGCCCCCGTCGGTGTGCCTGTCAGGAGCCACGGCATTTCTCCCCGACCTAATAGCTCTGGTGACAGAGTGATGCCTGGAACGGCTGTGCTGATTACCCCGTTAGTACTGTGTTAGAGGGTGACTACCAAATATAACCCTATTCCTTATGCAGTGCACTACTTCTGACCTGGGCCCATAGGGAATAGGCTACCGTTTGGGGACGCACCCGTTGTCTCAGGTGTTTAAACACGGCCTCGGAGCCTGAACGTCCATAATGACACAAGGTAATGAAGCTGCCCTGTTTTACAAGCCATATTAACTAGCCCCCCCCCCCCCCCCCCCGTGTCTGACACACCACTTCTAGATAACCTGACCGCTTTAGCTCACTGCTTGACACAGGGACATTCCTAGTTCAAATGATCGTTCTTCTCTTGTGGTCAAGTCAAATAGAGTGAGGTTCTTTAATCAAGGCTGGTCTAATAGAGTGAGGTTCTTTAATCAAGGCTGGTCAAATAGAGTGAGGTTCTTTAATCAAGGCTGGTCTAATAGAGTGAGGTTCTTTAATCAAGGCTGGTCTAATAGAGTGAGGTTCTTTAATCAAGGCTGGTCAAATAGAGTGAGGTTCTTTAATCAAGGCTGGTCTGATAGAGTGAGGTTCTTTAATCAAGGCTGGTCTGATAGAGTGAGGTTCTTTAATCAAGGCTGGTCTAATAGAGTGAGGTTCTTTAATCAAGGCTGGTCTAATAGAGTGAGATTCTTTAATCAAGGCGGGTCTAATAGAGTGAGGTTCTTTAATCAAGGCTGGTCTGATAGAGTGAGGTTCTTTAATCAAGGCTGGTCTAATAGAGTGAGGTTCTTTAATCAAGGCTGGTCTAATAGAGTGAGGTTCTTTAATCAAGGCTGGTCTGATAGAGTGAGGTTCTTTAATCAAGGCTGGTCTAATAGAGTGAGGTTCTTTAATCAAGGCTGGTCTGATAGAGTGAGGTTCTTTAATCAAGGCTGGTCTAATAGAGTGAGGTTCTTTAATCAAGGCTGGTCTGATAGAGTGAGGTTCTTTAATCAAGGCTGGTCTAATAGAGTGAGGTTCTTTAATCAAGGCTGGTCTGATAGTGAGGTTCTTTAATCAAGGCTGGTCTGATAGAGTGAGGTTCTTTAATCAAGGCTGGTCAAATAGAGTGAGGTTCTTTAATCAAGGCTGGTCTAATAGTGAGGTTCTTTAATCAAGGCTGGTCTGATAGTGAGGTTCTTTAATCAAGGCTGGTCTGATAGTGAGGTTCTTTAATCAAGGCTGGTCTAATAGAGTGAGGTTCTTTAATCAAGGCTGGTCTAATAGTGAGGTTCTTTAATCAAGGCTGGTCTGATAGTGAGGTTCTTTAATCAAGGCTGGTCTGATAGTGAGGTTCTTTAATCAAGGCTGGTCTGATAGTGAGGTTCTTTAATCAAGGCTGGTCTGAATACTGGTGTCTGTCTGAAGGAGAGGGGCTGTGGAGATGTGTTGTCATAGTGCAAGTTATCATGTGATCTGAAAATGGAAAACTTTCCCAAATATATAACTATAACATAAACAACCTTGTAGAGATCCTTAATAACTTGGTAGAGGTCACTAGCGGTCATTCATTTCCTTATTGCTGTTTGTAAGTGCTTCGTGCTAAATGAACACTGTGATTTGTACTGTAGCGTATGTTATTGGTAGCCTATTGGAAGTGTCTCAGTCAGGAAACTAAAGGTCTGCATTCTGTCTCAGAACACAGGAAACCTATGTGTTGGTTAACGCCATTTGAATGTTTCACATTTTCAGGAATTCTCATCATCCTCCTCCTCAAATGAAATGAGGAAACAGTTTGAAATGCTCTTGTTTTTCTGTGTCTTGCCCACACACGCAACAATGTTAGCCCACCGAACCCCAGTGGCCTGTCCTGGCGGCCTGGCCTGTTGAAAGCCTGGTGGCCGATGGGGCCGATGGGGGCCTCTGGACAGGGCCTTTGGGGCCGATGGGGGCCTCTGGACAGGGCCTTTGGGGCCGATGGGGGCCTCTGGACAGGGCCTTTGGGGCCGATGGGGGCCTCTGGACAGGGCCTTTGGGGCCGATGGGGGCCTCTGGACAGGGCCTTTGGGGCCGATGGGGCCCTCTGGACAGGGCCTTTGGGGCCGATGGCAGGTCCTGCTGGGGACTGATGGCCCTGAGCACACTGCCTCAACCCCCACGCCACCCGTCAGCTGCTGAACACAGAACTTTATTTTCTGATGCGTGTGGCTACGAGGATGTATTTAATCAGTCGTTTCCTGTGTTGGGTTTTGAGGTCTTTGTTTTTGAGGTGCCAGTCCTAACCAACCTAACTGGATGTTTTGGTGTTATGAGGTAAATAGTAGTTTAAGTCTCAGTTTAACTGATTGATAAGACGGTCATGTGTTTTGTTCCCTGTCCTGTTAATTCATTTATTCTATTACCAACCACATGGTATTTAAATGACAGGAGATGTTCTTCTCCTATTGGCTACTGTACAATTATCTCAACGAATCAGATATTTTTCAAAGCCTTTGGAATGCGACATTTTGTTTGTTGTTGATCACCTCGGGAGAAAAAGAGAGGGAAAGTGCAATGAGAAAGGAATGCTCAACACTGGCTCTTGGTCAGCTGGTCGCCCTAGTCCTCTTCTGGCCATAGGACCTCTCTAGGACAGGACAGCATAAAGCAACCTGTCACCCTCCACCCACTCCGCCCTCCACCCACAGTCTCAGATGAGCTTTGTCACACAGCAGTGAATGGAAGGAGAGCGACCTGTTATAATACTCAAGACAACATGTGGGAGATGCTGCATGGGCAGAAATTCTTTCTTGTGATGTGTGTAGGAGGCTGTTTCTCCGTGGTTGTTTTTGTGTGTTTTCTGTTTCTGTTGATGCGGACCATCAAAGCTCTGAAACCTACGGCCAGGGGAGGCATCCTGAGAAATACCCATCTCATTCAGACTATTATCTCTATTATTCTATTGATGGCATTTTGAAAATAACCAAATCAGTCTGTTTTTAGAAACAGTATTTTTTGTAAATGTTGGTTCAACACGATGTTTTGATCTTAGTGGACACATTGTGAGAGTCACAGTGGCAGTGTGTTACATTCACAGTAATGTTTGTTATGTTCCTAATATTTACACGAATCGAAGGTTTCTTCTATTACAGTTTAGCTGTAAAATATTATTCCACAAATCAATCAATCAATGATGTTATTCTCTGTTGTTGTGTTGTATAGTTGTATAAATACAGTAGCTGTTATACCTTTACATTCAACAGAATTAAATGATGTTATTCTCTGTTGTTGTGTTGTATAAATACAGTAGCTGTTATACCTTTACATTCAACAGAATTAAATGATGTTATTCTCTGTTGTTGTGTTTTATAAATACAGTAGCTGCTATACCTTTACATTCAACAGAATTAAATGATGTTATTCTCTGTTGTTGTGTTGTATAAATACAGTAGCTGTTATACCTTTACATTCAACAGAATTAAATGATGTTATTCTCTGTTGTTGTGTTTTATAAATACAGTAGCTGTTATACCTTTACATTCAACAGGATTAAATGATGTTATTCTCTGTTGTTGTGTTTTATAAATACAGTAGCTGTTATACCTTTACATTCAACAGAATTAAATGATGTTATTCTCTGTTGTTGTGTTGCATCGTTTTATAAATACAGTAGCTGCTATACCTTTACATTCAACAGAATTAAATGATGTTATTCTCTGTTGTTGTGTTGTATAAATACAGTAGCTGTTATACCTTTACATTCAACAGAATTAAATGATGTTATTCTCTGTTGTTGTGTTGTATAAATACAGTAGCTGTTATACCTTTACATTCAACAGAATTAAATGATGTTATTCTCTGTTGTTGTGTTGTATAAATACAGTAGCTGTTATACCTTTACATTCAACAGAATTAAATGATGTTATTCTCTGTTGTATAGTTTTATAAATACAGTAGCTGTTATACCTTTACATTCAACAGAATTAAATGATGTTATTCTCTGTTGTTGTGTTGTATAAATACAGTAGCTGTTATACCTTTACATTCAACAGAATTAAAAACGGAATAAAATATTCATTTAGTTTTATAAAGGTGTCGTTCTGAGTTGATAACTTTCTCATTAAGCGCGTTACTTTTCCACTAAGTGAACAAACGTTGGTTATTCATTTATACAAATGAGCTCATGACTTTATCATCACTTAAAATGTGCGATAACAACTTCCAACACAGAAACAAGACCTCCTTCAACACTCCAACAACTTCCAGCACAGAAACAAGACCTCCTTCAACACAGAAACAAGACCTCCTTCAACACTCCAACACAGAAACAAGACCTCCTTCAACACTCCAACACAGAAACAAGACCTCCTTCAACACTCCAACAACTTCCAGCACAGAAACAAGACCTCCTTCAACACTCCAACACAGAAACAAGACCTCCTTCAACACTCCAACACAGAAACAAGACCTCCTTCAACACAGAAAGAAGACCTCCTTCAACACTCCAACAACTTCCAACACAGAAACAAGACCTCCTTCAACACAACACAGAAACAAGACCTCCTTCAACACAGAAAGAAGACCTTTCAACACTCCAACAACTTCCAACACAGAAACAAGACCTCCTTCAACACAGAAACAAGACCTCCTTCAACACTCCAACACAGAAACAAGACCTCCTTCAACACTCCAACAACAGAAACAAGACCTCGTTCAACACTCCAACAACTTCCAGCACAGAAACAAGACCTCCTTCAACACTCCAACAACTTCCAACACAGAAACAAGACCTCCTTCAACACTCCAACACAGAAACAAGACCTCCTTCAACACTCCAACACAGAAACAAGACCTCCTTCAACACTCCTAAACTTCCAGCACAGAAACAAGACCTCCTTCAACACTCCAACACAGAAACAAGACCTCCTTCAACACCCCAACAACTTCCAGCACAGAAACAAGACCTCCTTCAACACTCCAACAACTTCCAGCACAGAAACAAGACCTCCTTCAACACTCCAACACAGAAACAAGACCTCCTTCAACACAGAAAGAAGACCTCCTTCAACACTCCAACAACTTCCAACACAGAAACAAGACCTCCTTCAACTTCCAACACAGAAACAAGACCTCCTTCAACACTCCAACAACTTCCAGCACAGAAACAAGACCTCCTTCAACACTCCAACAACTTCCAGCACAGAAACAAGACCTCCTTCAACACTCCAACACAGAAACAAGACCTCCTTCAACACAGAAAGAAGACCTCCTTCAACACTCCAACAACTTCCAACACAGAAACAAGACCTCCTTCAACTTCCAACACAGAAACAAGACCTCCTTCAACACTCCAACAACTTCCAGCACAGAAACAAGACCTCCTTCAACACTCCAACACAGAAACAAGACCTCCTTCAACACTCCAACACAGAAACAAGACCTCCTTCAACACAGAAACAAGACCTCCTTCAACACTCCAACAACTTCCAACACAGAAACAAGACCTCCTTCAACACAGAAACAAGACCTTTCAACACTCCAACACAGAAACAAGACCTCCTTCAACACTCCAACACAGAAACAAGACCTCCTTCAACACAGAAACAAGACCTCCTTCAACACTCCAACAACTTCCAACACAGAAACAAGACCTCCTTCAACACAGAAACAAGACCTCCTTCAACACTCCAACACAGAAACAAGACCTCCTTCAACACTCCAACACAGAAACAAGACCTCGTTCAACACTCCAACAACTTCCAGCACAGAAACAAGACCTCCTTCAACACTCCAACACAGAAACAAGACCTCCTTCAACACTCCAACACAGAAACAAGACCTCCTTCAACACAGAAAGAAGAACTCCTTCAACACTCCAACAACTTCCAACACAGAAACAAGACCTCCTTCAACACTCCAACACAGAAACAAGACCTCCTTCAACACAGAAAGAAGACCTCCTTCAACACTCCAACAACTTCCAACACAGAAACAAGACCTCCTTCAACACAGAAACAAGACCTCCTTCAACACTCCAACACAGAAACAAGACCTCCTTCAACACTCCAACACAGAAACAAGACCTCGTTCAACACTCCAACAACTTCCAGCACAGAAACAAGACCTCCTTCAACACTCCAACAACTTCCAACACAGAAACAAGACCTCCTTCAACACTCCAACACAGAAACAAGACCTCCTTCAACACTCCAACACAGAAACAAGACCTCCTTCAACACTCCTACAACTTCCAGCACAGAAACAAGACCTCCTTCAACACTCCAACACAGAAACAAGACCTCCTTCAACACCCCAACAACTTCCAGCACAGAAACAAGACCTCCTTCAACACTCCAACAACTTCCAGCACAGAAACAAGACCTCCTTCAACACTCCAACACAGAAACAAGACCTCCTTCAACACAGAAAGAAGACCTCCTTCAACACTCCAACAACTTCCAACACAGAAACAAGACCTCCTTCAACTTCCAACACAGAAACAAGACCTCCTTCAACACTCCAACAACTTCCAGCACAGAAACAAGACCCCCTTCAACACTCCAACACAGAAACAAGACCTCCTTCAACACTCCAACACAGAAACAAGACCTCCTTCAACACAGAAACAAGACCTCCTTCAACACTCCAACAACTTCCAACACAGAAGCAAGACCTCCTTCAACACAGAAACAAGACCTCCTTCAACACTCCAACACAGAAACAAGACCTCCTTCAACACTCCAACACAGAAACAAGACCTCGTTCAACACTCCAACAACTTCCAGCACAGAAACAAGACCTCCTTCAACACTCCAACACAGAAACAAGACCTCCTTCAACACTCCAACACAGAAACAAGACCTCCTTCAACACTCCAACACAGAAACAAGACCTCCTTCAACACTCCTACAACTTCCAGCACAGAAACAAGACCTCCTTCAACACTCCAACAACTTCCAGCACAGAAACAAGACCTCCTTCAACACTCCAACACAGAAACAAGATCTCCTTCAACACAGAAAGAAGACCTCCTTCAACACTCCAACAACTTCCAACACAGAAACAAGACCTCCTTCAACACTCCAACACAGAAACAAGACATCCTTCAACACTCCAACACAGAAACAAGACCTCCTTCAACACTCCAACAACTTCCAACACAGAAACAAGACCTCCTTCAACACTCCAACAACTTCCAGCACAGAAACAAGACCTCATTCAACACTCCAACAACACTCCAACACAGAAACAAGACCTCCTTCAACACTCCAACACAGAAACAAGACCTCCTTCAACACAGAAAGAAGACCTCCTTCAACACTCCAACAACTTCCAACACAGAAACAAGACCTCCTTCAACACTCCAACACAGAAACAATACCTCCTTCAACACAGAAAGAAGACCTCCTTCAACACTCCAACAACTTCCAACACAGAAACAAGACCTCCTTCAACACAGAAACAAGACCTCCTTCAACACTCCAACACAGAAACAAGACCTCCTTCAACACTCCAACACAGAAACAAGACCTCCTTCAACACTCCAACAACTTCCAGCACAGAAACAAGACCTCCTTCAACACTCCAACAACTTCCAACACAGAAACAAGACCTCCTTCAACACCCCAACAACTTCCAACACAGAAACAAGACCTTCTTCAACACTCCAACAACTTCCAGCACAGAAACAAGACCTCCTTCAACACTCCAACACAGAAACAAGACCTCCTTCAACACCCCAACAACTTCCAGCACAGAAACAAGACCTCCTTCAACACTCCAACAACTTCCAACACAGAAACAAGACCTCCTTCAACACTCCAACACAGAAACAAGACCTCCTTCAACACTCCAACACAGAAACAAGACCTCCTTCAACACTCCTACAACTTCCAGCACAGAAACAAGACCTCCTTCAACACTCCAACACAGAAACAAGACCTCCTTCAACACCCCAACAACTTCCAGCACAGAAACAAGACCTCCTTCAACACTCCAACAACTTCCAGCACAGAAACAAGACCTCCTTCAACACTCCAACACAGAAACAAGACCTCCTTCAACACCCCAACAACTTCCAGCACAGAAACAAGACCTCCTTCAACACTCCAACAACTTCCAACACAGAAACAAGACCTCCTTCAACACTCCAACACAGAAACAAGACCTCCTTCAACACTCCAACACAGAAACAAGACCTCCTTCAACACTCCTACAACTTCCAGCACAGAAACAAGACCTCCTTCAACACTCCAACACAGAAACAAGACCTCCTTCAACACTCCAACACAGAAACAAGACCTCCTTCAACACAGAAACAAGACCTCCTTCAACACTTCCAACACAGAAACAAGACCTCCTTCAACACCCCAACAACTTCCAACACAGAAACAAGACCTCTTCAACACTCCAACAACTTCCAGCACAGAAACAAGACCTCCTTCAACACTCCAACACAGAAACAAGACCTCCTTCAACACCCCAACAACTTCCAGCACAGAAACAAGACCTCCTTCAACACTCCAACAACTTCAACACAGAAACAAGACCTCCTTCAACACTCCAACACAGAAACAAGACCTCCTTCAACACTCCAACACAGAAACAAGACCTCCTTCAACACTCCAACAACTTCCAGCACAGAAACAAGACCTCCTTCAACACTCCAACACAGAAACAAGACCTCCTTCAACACCCCAACAACTTCCAGCACAGAAACAAGACCTCCTTCAACACTCCAACAACTTCCAACACAGAAACAAGACCTCCTTCAACACTCCAACACAGAAACAAGACCTCCTTCAACACCCCAACAACTTCCAGCACAGAAACAAGACCTCCTTCAACACTCCAACAACTTCCAACACAGAAACAAGACCTCCTTCAACACTCCAACACAGAAACAAGACCTCCTTCAACACCCCAACAACTCCAACACAGAAACAAGACCTCCTTCAACACTCCAACAACTTCCAGCACAGAAACAAGACCTCCTTCAACACTCCAACACATAAACAAGACCTCCTTCAACACCCCAACAACTTCCAGCACAGAAACAAGACCTCCTTCAACACTCCAACAACTTCCAGCACAGAAACAAGACCTCCTTCAACACTCCAACACAGAAACAAGACAACACAGAAAGAAGACCTCCTTCAACACTCCAACAACTCCAACACAGAAACAAGACCTCCTTCAACACAGAAACAAGACCTCCTTCAACACTCCAACACAGAAACAAGACCTCCTTCAACACCCAACAACTTCCAGCACAGAAACAAGACCTCCTTCAACACTCCAACAACTTCCAACACAGAAACAAGACCTCCTTCAACACTCCAACACAGAAACAAGACCTCCTTCAACACAACACAGAAACAAGACCTCCTTCAACACTCCAACAACTTCCAGCACAGAAACAAGACCTCCTTCAACACTCAACACAGAAACAAGACCTCCTTCAACACCCCAACAACTTCCAGCACAGAAACAAGACCTCCTTCAACACTCCAACAACTTCCAGCACAGAAACAAGACCTCCTTCAACACTCCAACACAGAAACAAGACCTCCTTCAACACCCCAACAACTTCCAGAAGAAACAAGACCTCCTTCAACACTCCAACAACTTCCAACACAGAAACAAGACCTCCTTCAACACTCCAACACAGAAACAAGACCTCCTTCAACACTCCAACACAGAAACAAGACCTCCTTCAACACTCCTACAACTTCCAGCACAGAAACAAGACCTCCTTCAACACCCCAACAACTTCCAGCACAGAAACAAGACCTCCTTCAACACTCCAACAACAGAAACAAGACCTCCTTCAACACTCCAACACAGAAACAAGACCTCCTTCAACACAGAAAGAAGACCTCCTTCAACACTCCAACAACTTCCAACACAGAAACAAGACCTCCTTCAACACAGAAACAAGACCTCCTTCAACACAGAAACAAGACCTCCTTCAACACTCCAACACAGAAACAAGACCTCGTTCAACACTCCAACAACTTCCAGCACAGAAACAAGACCTCATTCAACACTCCAACACAGAAACAAGACCTCCTTCAACACTCCAACACAGAAACAAGACCTCCTTCAACACTCCAACACAGAAACAAGACCTCCTTCAACACTCCAACACAGAAACAAGACCTCCTTCAACACTCCTACAACTTCCAGCACAGAAACAAGACCTCCTTCAACACTCCAACAACTTCCAGCACAGAAACAAGACCTCCTTCAACACTCCAACACAGAAACAAGACCTCCTTCAACACTCCAACACAGAAACAAGACCTCCTTCAACACAGAAAGAAGACCTCCTTCAACACTCCAACAACTTCCAACACAGAAACAAGACCTCCTTCAACACTCCAACACAGAAACAATACCTCCTTCAACACAGAAAGAAGACCTCCTTCAACACTCCAACAACTTCCAACACAGAAACAAGACCTCCTTCAACACAGAAACAAGACCTCCTTCAACACTCCAACACAGAAACAAGACCTCGTTCAACACTCCAACAACTTCCAGCACAGAAACAAGACCTCCTTCAACACTCCAACACAGAAACAAGACCTCCTTCAACACTCCAACACAGAAACAAGACCTCCTTCAACACTCCTACAACTTCCAGCACAGAAACAAGACCTCCTTCAACACTCCAACAACTTCCAGCACAGAAACAAGACCTCCTTCAACACTCCAACACAGAAACAAGACCTCCTTCAACACAGAAAGAAGACCTCCTTCAACACTCCAACAACTTCCAACACAGAAACAAGACCTCCTTCAACACTCCAACACAGAAACAAGACCTCCTTCAACACAGAAACAAGACCTCCTTCAACACTCCAACACAGAAACAAGACTTCCTTCAACACTCCAACACAGAAACAAGACCTACTTCAACACCCCAACAACTTCCAGCACAGAAACAAGACCTCCTTCAACACTCCAACAACTTCCAGCACAGAAACAAGACCTCCTTCAACACTCCAACACAGAAACAAGACCTCCTTCAACACTCCAACACAGAAACAAGACCTCGTTCAACACTCCAACAACTTCCAGCACAGAAACAAGACCTCCTTCAACACTCCAACACAGAAACAAGACCTCCTTCAACACTCCAACACAGAAACAAGACCTCCTTCAACACAGAAAGAAGACCTCCTTCAACACTCCAACAACTTCCAACACAGAAACAAGACCTCCTTCAACACTCCAACACAGAAACAAGACCTCCTTCAACACAGAAAGAAGACCTCCTTCAACACTCCAACAACTTCCAACACAGAAACAAGACCTCCTTCAACACAGAAACAAGACCTCCTTCAACACTCCAACACAGAAACAAGACCTCCTTCAACACTCCAACACAGAAACAAGACCTCGTTCAACACTCCAACAACTTCCAGCACAGAAACAAGACCTCCTTCAACACTCCAACAACTTCCAACACAGAAACAAGACCTCCTTCAACACTCCAACACAGAAACAAGACCTCCTTCAACACTCCAACACAGAAACAATACCTCCTTCAACACTCCTACAACTTCCAGCACAGAAACAAGACCTCCTTCAACACTCCAACACAGAAACAAGACCTCCTTCAACACCCCAACAACTTCCAGCACAGAAACAAGACCTCCTTCAACACTCCAACAACTTCCAGCACAGAAACAAGACCTCCTTCAACACTCCAACACAGAAACAAGACCTCCTTCAACACTCCAACACAGAAACAAGACCTCCTTCAACACTCCTACAACTTCCAGCACAGAAACAAGACCTCCTTCAACACTCCAACAACTTCCAGCACAGAAACAAGACCTCCTTCAACACTCCAACACAGAAACAAGACCTCCTTCAACACTCCAACACAGAAACAAGACCTCCTTCAACACAGAAAGAAGACCTCCTTCAACACTCCAACAACTTCCAACACAGAAACAAGACCTCCTTCAACACTCCAACACAGAAACAATACCTCCTTCAACACAGAAAGAAGACCTCCTTCAACACTCCAACAACTTCCAACACAGAAACAAGACCTCCTTCAACACAGAAACAAGACCTCCTTCAACACTCCAACACAGAAACAAGACCTCGTTCAACACTCCAACAACTTCCAGCACAGAAACAAGACCTCCTTCAACACTCCAACACAGAAACAAGACCTCCTTCAACACTCCAACACAGAAACAAGACCTCCTTCAACACTCCAACACAGAAACAAGACCTCCTTCAACACTCCTACAACTTCCAGCACAGAAACAAGACCTCCTTCAACACTCCAACAACTTCCAGCACAGAAACAAGACCTCCTTCAACACTCCAACACAGAAACAAGACCTCCTTCAACACAGAAAGAAGACCTCCTTCAACACTCCAACAACTTCCAACACAGAAACAAGACCTCCTTCAACACTCCAACACAGAAACAAGACCTCCTTCAACACAGAAACAAGACCTCCTTCAACACTCCAACACAGAAACAAGACTTCCTTCAACACTCCAACACAGAAACAAGACCTACTTCAACACCCCAACAACTTCCAGCACAGAAACAAGACCTCCTTCAACACTCCAACAACTTCCAGCACAGAAACAAGACCTCCTTCAACACTCCAACACAGAAACAAGACCTCGTTCAACACTCCAACAACTTCCAGCACAGAAACAAGACCTCCTTCAACACTCCAACACAGAAACAAGACCTCCTTCAACACTCCAACACAGAAACAAGACCTCCTTCAACACAGAAAGAAGACCTCCTTCAACACTCCAACAACTTCCAACACAGAAACAAGACCTCCTTCAACACTCCAACACAGAAACAAGACCTCCTTCAACACAGAAAGAAGACCTCCTTCAACACTCCAACAACTTCCAACACAGAAACAAGACCTCCTTCAACACTCCAACACAGAAACAAGACCTCCTTCAACACTCCAACACAGAAACAAGACCTCGTTCAACACTCCAACAACTTCCAGCACAGAAACAAGACCTCCTTCAACACTCCAACAACTTCCAACACAGAAACAAGACCTCCTTCAACACTCCAACACAGAAACAAGACCTCCTTCAACACTCCAACACAGAAACAAGACCTCCTTCAACACTCCTACAACTTCCAGCACAGAAACAAGACCTCCTTCAACACTCCAACACAGAAACAAGACCTCCTTCAACACCCCAACAACTTCCAGCACAGAAACAAGACCTCCTTCAACACTCCAACAACTTCCAGCACAGAAACAAGACCTCCTTCAACACTCCAACACAGAAACAAGACCTCCTTCAACACAGAAAGAAGACCTCCTTCAACACTCCAACAACTTCCAACACAGAAACAAGACCTCCTTCAACACTCCAACACAGAAACAATACCTCCTTCAACACAGAAAGAAGACCTCCTTCAACACTCCAACAACTTCCAACACAGAAACAAGACCTCCTTCAACACAGAAACAAGACCTCCTTCAACACTCCAACACAGAAACAAGACCTCGTTCAACACTCCAACAACTTCCAGCACAGAAACAAGACCTCCTTCAACACTCCAACACAGAAACAAGACCTCCTTCAACACTCCAACACAGAAACAAGACCTCCTTCAACACTCCAACACAGAAACAAGACCTCCTTCAACACTCCTACAACTTCCAGCACAGAAACAAGACCTCCTTCAACACTCCAACAACTTCCAGCACAGAAACAAGACCTCCTTCAACACTCCAACACAGAAACAAGACCTCCTTCAACACAGAAAGAAGACCTCCTTCAACACTCCAACAACTTCCAACACAGAAACAAGACCTCCTTCAACACTCCAACACAGAAACAAGACCTCCTTCAACACAGAAACAAGACCTCCTTCAACACTCCAACACAGAAACAAGACTTCCTTCAACACTCCAACACAGAAACAAGACCTACTTCAACACCCCAACAACTTCCAGCACAGAAACAAGACCTCCTTCAACACTCCAACAACTTCCAGCACAGAAACAAGACCTCCTTCAACACTCCAACACAGAAACAAGACCTCCTTCAACACTCCAACACAGAAACAAGACCTCGTTCAACACTCCAACAACTTCCAGCACAGAAACAAGACCTCCTTCAACACTCCAACACAGAAACAAGACCTCCTTCAACACTCCAACACAGAAACAAGACCTCCTTCAACACAGAAAGAAGACCTCCTTCAACACTCCAACAACTTCCAACACAGAAACAAGACCTCCTTCAACACTCCAACACAGAAACAAGACCTCCTTCAACACAGAAAGAAGACCTCCTTCAACACTCCAACAACTTCCAACACAGAAACAAGACCTCCTTCAACACTCCAACACAGAAACAAGACCTCCTTCAACACTCCAACACAGAAACAAGACCTCGTTCAACACTCCAACAACTTCCAGCACAGAAACAAGACCTCCTTCAACACTCCAACAACTTCCAACACAGAAACAAGACCTCCTTCAACACTCCAACACAGAAACAAGACCTCCTTCAACACTCCAACAACTTCCAGCACAGAAACAAGACCTCCTTCAACACTCCAACACAGAAACAAGACCTCCTTCAACACAGAAAGAAGACCTCCTTCAACACTCCAACAACTTCCAACACAGAAACAAGACCTCCTTCAACTTCCAACACAGAAACAAGACCTCCTTCAACACTCCAACAACTTCCAGAAGAAACAAGACCTCCTTCAACACTCCAACACAGAAACAAGACCTCCTTCAACACTCCAACACAGAAACAAGACCTCCTTCAACACTCCAACACAGAAACAAGACCTCCTTCAACACAGAAACAAGACCTCCTTCAACACTCCAACAACTTCCAACACAGAAACAAGACCTCCTTCAACACAGAAACAAGACCTCCTTCAACACTCCAACACAGAAACAAGACCTCCTTCAACACTCCAACACAGAAACAAGACCTCCTTCAACACTCCAACAACTTCCAGCACAGAAACAAGACCTCCTTCAACACTCCAACACAGAAACAAGACCTCCTTCAACACTCCAACACAGAAACAAGACCTCCTTCAACACTCCAACACAGAAACAAGACCTCCTTCAACACTCCTACAACTTCCAGCACAGAAACAAGACCTCCTTCAACACTCCAACAACTTCCAGCACAGAAACAAGACCTCCTTCAACACTCCAACACAGAAACAAGATCTCCTTCAACACAGAAAGAAGACCTCCTTCAACACTCCAACAACTTCCAACACAGAAACAAGACCTCCTTCAACACTCCAACACAGAAACAAGACATCCTTCAACACTCCAACACAGAAACAAGACCTCCTTCAACACTCCAACAACTTCCAGCACAGAAACAAGACCTCATTCAACACTCCAACAACACTCCAACACAGAAACAAGACCTCCTTCAACACTCCAACACAGAAACAAGACCTCCTTCAACACAGAAAGAAGACCTCCTTCAACACTCCAACAATTTCCAACACAGAAACAAGACCTCCTTCAACACTCCAACACAGAAACAAGACCTCCTTCAACACTCCAACACAGAAACAAGACCTCCTTCAACACTCCAACACAGAAACAAGACCTCCTTCAACACTCCTACAACTTCCAGCACAGAAACAAGACCTCCTTCAACACTCCAACAACTTCCAGCACAGAAACAAGACCTCCTTCAACACTCCAACACAGAAACAAGATCTCCTTCAACACAGAAAGAAGACCTCCTTCAACACTCCAACAACTTCCAACACAGAAACAAGACCTCCTTCAACACTCCAACACAGAAACAAGACATCCTTCAACACTCCAACACAGAAACAAGACCTCCTTCAACACTCCAACAACTTCCAACACAGAAACAAGACCTCCTTCAACACTCCAACAACTTCCAGCACAGAAACAAGACCTCATTCAACACTCCAACAACACTCCAACACAGAAACAAGACCTCCTTCAACACTCCAACACAGAAACAAGACCTCCTTCAACACAGAAAGAAGACCTCCTTCAACACTCCAACAACTTCCAACACAGAAACAAGACCTCCTTCAACACTCCAACACAGAAACAATACCTCCTTCAACACAGAAAGAAGACCTCCTTCAACACTCCAACAACTTCCAACACAGAAACAAGACCTCCTTCAACACAGAAACAAGACCTCCTTCAACACTCCAACACAGAAACAAGACCTCCTTCAACACTCCAACACAGAAACAAGACCTCCTTCAACACTCCAACACAGAAACAAGACCTCCTTCAACACTCCAACAACTTCCAGCACAGAAACAAGACCTCCTTCAACACTCCAACAACTTCCAACACAGAAACAAGACCTCCTTCAACACCCCAACAACTTCCAACACAGAAACAAGACCTTCTTCAACACTCCAACAACTTCCAGCACAGAAACAAGACCTCCTTCAACACTCCAACACAGAAACAAGACCTCCTTCAACACCCCAACAACTTCCAGCACAGAAACAAGACCTCCTTCAACACTCCAACAACTTCCAACACAGAAACAAGACCTCCTTCAACACTCCAACACAGAAACAAGACCTCCTTCAACACTCCAACACAGAAACAAGACCTCCTTCAACACTCCTACAACTTCCAGCACAGAAACAAGACCTCCTTCAACACTCCAACACAGAAACAAGACCTCCTTCAACACCCCAACAACTTCCAGCACAGAAACAAGACCTCCTTCAACACTCCAACAACTTCCAGCACAGAAACAAGACCTCCTTCAACACAGAAAGAAGACCTCCTTCAACACTCCAACAACTTCCAACACAGAAACAAGACCTCCTTCAACACAGAAACAAGACCTCCTTCAACACAGAAACAAGACCTCCTTCAACACTCCAACACAGAAACAAGACCTCGTTCAACACTCCAACAACTTCCAGCACAGAAACAAGACCTCCTTCAACACTCCAACACAGAAACAAGACCTCCTTCAACACTCCAACACAGAAACAAGACCTCCTTCAACACCCCAACAACTTACAGCACAGAAACAAGACCTCCTTCAACACTCCAACACAGAAACAAGACCTCCTTCAACACTCCAACACAGAAACAAGACCTCCTTCAACACTCCTACAACTTCCAGCACAGAAACAAGACCTCCTTCAACACTCCAACACAGAAACAAGACCTCCTTCAACACCCCAACAACTTCCAGCACAGAAACAAGACCTCCTTCAACACTCCAACAACTTCCAGCACAGAAACAAGACCTCCTTCAACACAGAAAGAAGAAGACCTCCTTCAACACTCCAACAACTTCCAACACAGAAACAAGACCTCCTTCAACACAGAAACAAGACCTCCTTCAACACAGAAACAAGACCTCCTTCAACACTCCAACACAGAAACAAGACCTCGTTCAACACTCCAACAACTTCCAGCACAGAAACAAGACCTCCTTCAACACTCCAACACAGAAACAAGACCTCCTTCAACACTCCAACACAGAAACAAGACCTCCTTCAACACCCCAACAACTTACAGCACAGAAACAAGACCTCCTTCAACACTCCAACACAGAAACAAGACCTCCTTCAACACTCCTACAACTTCCAGCACAGAAACAAGACCTCCTTCAACACTCCAACAACTTCCAGCACAGAAACAAGACCTCCTTCAACACTCCAACACAGAAACAAGACCTCCTTCAACACTCCAACACAGAAACAAGACCTCCTTCAACACAGAAAGAAGACCTCCTTCAACACTCCAACAACTTCCAACACAGAAACAAGACCTCCTTCAACACTCCAACACAGAAACAATACCTCCTTCAACACAGAAAGAAGACCTCCTTCAACACTCCAACAACTTCCAACACAGAAACAAGACCTCCTTCAACACAGAAACAAGACCTCCTTCAACACTCCAACAACTTCCAACACAGAAACAAGACCTCCTTCAACACTCCAACACAGAAACAAGACCTCCTTCAACACAGAAACAAGACCTCCTTCAACACTCCAACACAGAAACAAGACTTCCTTCAACACTCCAACACAGAAACAAGACCTACTTCAACACCCCAACAACTTCCAGCACAGAAACAAGACCTCCTTCAACAGTCCAACAACTTTTCTGGAAGTCAAATTATTTTCAACACCACCCTCCAAAGTTAGAGCCTCTCCTTTGCATGAAGAGTGGAACACGTCCCCTACAATTACAGCACATTGTAACATCCCCTGTCCTTAGTTCTACCCTAAAAGCCCCACATTAGACACAGGTTTCCATTAACACATGAAGACCCAGTGTATAGAACTCTGTGTGTGTGTGTGTGTGTGTGTGTGTGTGTGTGTGTGTGTGTGTGTGTGTGTGTGTGTGTGTGTGTGTGTGTGTGTGTGTGTACAGGAGCTCACTCAGTGTGTGTAGTTGGATACGCTGTACTCACATTACCATGGTGACAGTGTAGAAGTGTCTCTGTGAGAGGGCCAATCATGTGAGTGGGCTCCTAGACCATAGCACAGCTTAGCAGAGCTCCAATAGCAGCAGCCTGCCATACCACGGCCTGCTAGGGAAACACTCCAGGGATGGCTGTTAGCACCATCTCATCGAATCTCTCTACAGTGATCATGTAGATTGTGGAGCCGCTTTCCAAAGAGGGGGTACATGAGGAGTGAATTTCTCAGGGTGTAGGTGTGTGAGTGGGGAGGACAGGAACAAGGAGAAGGTTGAGTTGTTGCTGGTTCTGCCACGGTCTCTCCACCTTGGTCTTCTGATGGTAATCAATGTGATGTGTGTTTTGTTCTATATTTATATTCTATGTTATTCATTCATTTTAATCCCAGGTCCCCGTCCCCGTCAGGAGGCCTTTTGGTAGGCCGTTATGTTCTTAACTGACTTGATGAGGACTGACTAGAGTAACTGTAGGTGTGTGTAGTCCCCGTCCCCGTCAGGAGGCCTTTTGGTAGGCCGTTATGTTCTTAACTGACTTGATGAGGACTGACTAGAGTAACTGTAGGTGTGTGTAGTCCCCGTCCCCGTCAGGAGGCCTTTTGGTAGGCCGTTATGTTCTTAACTGACTTGCCTAGTTAAATAAAGGTTAAATAAAAAATAATAAAATAGAAATCAGAAGAGATGGTTGTGTGTGTGTGAGGACTGACTAGAGTCACTGTAGGTCTGTGAGGACTGACTAGAGTCACTGTTGGTCTGTGAGGACTGACTAGAGTCACTGTTGGTCTGTGAGGACTGACTAGAGTCACTGTAGGTCTGTGAGGACTGACTAGAGTCACTGTTGGTCTGTGAGGACTGACTAGAGTCACTGTTGGTCTGTGAGGACTGACTAGAGTCACTGTTGGTCTGTGAGGACTGACTAGAGTCACTGTAGGTGATGAGGACTGACTAGAGTCACTGTAGGTGTGTGAGGACTGACTAGAGTCACTGTAGGTGTGTGAGGACTGACTAGAGTCACTGTTGGTCTGTGAGGACTGACTAGAGTCACTGTTGGTCTGTGAGGACTGACTAGAGTCACTGTAGGTCTGTGAGGACTGACTAGAGTCACTGTAGGTGATGAGGACTGACAAGAGTCACTGTAGGTGATGAGGACTGACTAGAGTCACTGTAGGTGTGTGAGGACTGACTAGAGTCACTGTAGGTGTGTGAGGACTGACTAGAGTCACTGTTGGTCTGTGAGGACTGACTAGAGTCACTGTTGGTCTGTGAGGACTGACTAGAGTCACTGTAGGTGTGTGAGGACTGACTAGAGTCACTGTAGGTGTGTGAGGACTGACTAGAGTCACTGTTGGTCTGTGAGGACTGACTAGAGTCACTGTAGGTGTGTGAGGACTGACAAGAGTCACTGTAGGTGATGAGGACTGACAAGAGTCGCTGTAGGTGTATGAGGACTGACAAGAGTCGCTGTAGGTGTATGAGGACTGACAAGAGTCGCTGTAGGTGTATGAGGACTGACAAGAGTCGCTGTAGGTGTATGAGGACTGACTAGAGTCACTGTATGTGGTGAGGACTGACTAGAGTCACTGTAGGTGTGTGAGGACTGACTAGAGTCACTGTAGGTCTGTGAGGACTGACTAGAGTCACTGTAGGTGTGTGAGGACTGACTAGAGTCACTGTTGGTGTGTGAGGACTGACTAGAGTCACTTTTGGTGTGTGAGGACCGACTAGAGTCACTGTAGGTGTGTGAGGACTGACTAGAGTCACTGTATGTGGTGAGGACTGACTAGAGTCACTGTAGGTGATGAGGACTGACTAGAGTCACTGTTGGTGTGTGAGGACTGACTAGAGTCACTGTAGGTGATGAGCACTGACTAGAGTCACTGTTGGTGTGTGAGGACTGACTAGAGTCACTGTAGGTGTGTGAGGACTGACTAGAGTCACTGTAGGTGTGTGAGGACTGACTAGAGTCACTGTAGGTGATGAGGACTGACTAGAGTCACTGTAGGTGTGTGAGGACTGACTAGAGTCACTGTATGTGTGTGAGGGCCGACTAGAGTCACTGTAGGTGTGTGAGAACTGACTAGAGTCACTGTAGGTGTGTGAGGACTGACTAGAGTCACTGTATGTGTGTGAGGACCAACTAGTCACTGTATGTGTGTGAGGACCGACTAGAGTCAATGTATGTGTGTGAGGACTGACTAGAGTCACTGTAGGTGATGAGGACTGACTAGAGTCACTGTAGGTGTGTGAGGACTGACTAGAGTCACTGTAGGTGTGTGAGGACTGACTAGAGTCACTGTAGGTGTGTGAGGACTGACTAGAGTAACTGTAGGTGTGTGAGGACCGACTAGAGTCACTGTAGGTGATGAGGACTGACTAGAGCCACTGTAGGTAATGAGGACTGACTAGAGTCACTGTAGGTGTGTGAGGACTGACTAGAGTCACTGTATGTGGTGAGGACTGACTAGATTCACAGTAGGTGATGAGGACTGACTAGAGTCACTGTGGGTGTGTGAGAACTGACTAGAGTCACTGTAGGTGTGTGAGGACTGACTAGAGTCACTGTAGGTGATGAGGACTGACTAGAGTCACTGTAGGTGATGAGGACTGACTAGAGTAACTGTAGGTGTGTGAGAACTGACTAGAGTCACTCTAGGTGTGTGAGGACTGACTAGAGTCACTGGGCTGTGTTTTATATCACTAATGATACATGGTCCTCTAGAACATACTGCATTAATATTACTGAGAACATGGTCCTCTAGAACATACTGCATTAATATTACGGAGAACATGGTCCTCTAGAACATACTGCATTAATATTACTGAGAACATGGTCCTCTAGAACATACTGCATTAACATTACTGAGAACATGGTCCTCTAGAACATACTGCATTAATATTACTGAGAACATGGTCCTCTAGAACATACTGCATTAATATTACTGAGAACATGGTCCTCTAGAACATACTGCATTAATATTACTGAGAACATGGTCCTCTAGAACATACAGCATTAATATTACTGAGAACATGGTCCTCTAGAACATACTGCATTAATATTACTGAGAACATGGTCCTCTAGAACATACATCATTAATATTACTGAGAACATGGTCCTCTAGAACATACTGCATTAATATTACTGAGAACATGTTCCTCTAGAACATACTGCATTAATATTACTGAGAACATGGTCCTCTAGAACATACTGCGTTAATATTACTGAGAACATGGTCCTCTAGAACATACTGCATTAATATTACTGAGAACATGGTCCTCTAGAACATACTGCATTAATATTACTGAGAACATGGTCCTCTAGAACATACTGCATTAATATTACTGAGAACATGGTCCTCTAGAACATACTGCATTAATATTACTGAGAACATGGTCCTCTAGAACATACTGCATTAACATTACTGAGAACATGGTCCTCTAATACAGAGTCACTGGGCTGTGTTTTATACCACTAATGATACCACACCTTG
>NW_027040279.1:185534-210104 GCF_034236695.1 Oncorhynchus nerka
CACAGTACTACATAGAGCCATGACTACATGGAACTCTATTCCACAGTACTACATAGAGCCATGACTACATGGAACTCTATTCCACAGTACTACATAGAGCCATGACTACATGGAACTCTATTCCACATCAGGTAACTGATGCAGCAGTAAAATCAGACTTAAAACATGGGTAAAAATACACCTTATGGAACAGCTGGGACAGAGAAGACACACAGACACAGGTACAGACACATATACAGTGGGGCAAAAAAGTATTTAGTCAGCCACCAATTGTGCAAGTTCTGCCACTTAAAAAGATGAGAGAGGCCTGTAATTTTCATCATATGTACACTTCAACCATGACAGACAAATAGAGAAAAAAATTAAGAAAATCACATTGTAGGATTTTTAATGAATTTATTTGCAAATTACAACATCTACCCCTGCAGCAGGGCAGCTCTAACAGACTGGAGTTAGACGATACTGACGTTACTGACGTTACTGACGATACTGGCGTTACTGCCGATACTGGCGTTACTGGCGATACTGACGTTACTGACGCATACTGACGCAGCACAGCGCATACTGACGTGCACACTGGACGCGCATATCGACGCGCAGGAGCGCATACCGACGCGTGGCACAGCACACTGACGTCATACCGACGCACTGACGCATACTGACGTGCGCGCGCATACTGACGCACATCGACGTGCACAGTGCATACTGACGCATCGACGCACACTGACGCACAGTGCATACTGGACGGCACAGTGCATACTGACGTGCACAGCACACCGACGCGCATACTGACGCGCATAGCGCATACTGACGCGCACACTGACGTGCATACCGACGCGCGCGCATACTGACGCACAGCGCATACTGACGTACTGACGCATACATACGTGCATAACACGTACAGCGCATACTGACGTGTACAGGGCATACTGACGCATACTGCATCCATACGACGTCCGCACAGTGACATACAGCGCATACTGACGTCCATTGACGTCCATACAGACGTGCTGATATGCATACTGACGCATACTGACGTGCATACTGACGCATACTGACGTGCATACGGCATATCGACGCATACGACGTACTGACGCACAGTGCATACCGACGTGCATAGGCGTCATACCGACGTGCATAGACGCATATCGACGTCCATATCGACGCGCATAGTGCATACTGACGTCCATACTGACGTCCGCTACCGACGCGCACAGACGCATACTGACGCATACTGCGCATACCGACGCGCATAGGCGCACTGACGCATACCGACGCATACTGACGTGCATACTGACGCGCATACTGACGTGCGCAGTGCATACTGACGCATATCGACGCATACTGACGTGCACAGCGCATACTGACGCATTACAGTGCATACTGACGTCCATACCGACGTGCATAGACGTGCATACTGACGTGCATACTGACGTCATACTGACGCATAGCGCATACTGACGTGCACGTGCATACACGCATACTGACGCGCATACACGTTATCACGCACATCGACGTCACATACTGACGTCCATACTGACGCATGTACACGTGCATACTGACGCGCATACGCATACAGCGACGTCCATACTGACGCGCATACTGACGCGCATAGACGCATACTGACGCATACATACGCATACTGACGTGCATAGTGCATACTGACGCATACTGCATACTGACGGGCACAGACGTCATACTGACGCATAGCGCATACTGACGTGACGTGCATACTGACGTGCACAGCGCATACTGACGTCCATACCGACGTCCATACTGACGCGCATACTGACGCACATACGACGTCCATACTGACGTCACAGACGCGACGCATACTGACAGTATCGACGTCCATATAGTGCATACTGACGTCCATACTGACGTGTACTGACGCATACTGACGTGCATACAGTGACGTACATACGCACAGCGACGTGCATACTGACGCGCACAGCGCATACTGACGTGCATACAGCGCATCCGTACTGACACAGTGCATACTGACGCATATCGACGTGCATACTGACGTGCATACCGACGCATACACGCGCATATGACATACTGACGCGCATAGCGCATAGACGCATACTGACGTGCACAGTGCATACTTCGACGCATACTGACGTCCATACTGACGCATACATACAGCGCATACTGACGTCCACAGACGCATACTGACGCATACTGACGCATACTGACGTACAGTGCATACCGACGCGCATACTGACGTGCACAGTGCATACTGATGCGCATACTGACGCATACTGAACGTTACTGACGGCATACTGAAGTTACTGACGATACTGACGTTACTGACGTTACTGACGTTACTGACGATACTGAAGTTACTGACGATACTGACGATACTGACGTTACTGACGATACTGAAGTTACTGACCGATACTGAAGTTACTGACGATACTGACGTTACTGACGATACTGAAGTTACCGACGTTACTGACGATACTGACGATACTGACGTTACTGACGTTACTGGCGCATACTGACGTTACTGAAGTTACTGACGTTACTGACCGATACTGACGATACTGACGATACTGGACGTTACTGACGTTACTGACGTTACTGACGTTACTGACGATACTGACGTTACTGACGTTACTGGACGTTACTGACGATACCGACGATACTGACGTTACCGAGCGTTACTGGCGCTACTGACGATACTGACGCTACTGACGTTACTGACGATACTGACGATACTGACGTTACTGACGCTACTGACGATACTGACGTTACTGACGTTACTGACGATACTGACGATACTGACGATACTGACGTTACTGACGATACTGACGATACTGACGTTACTGACGTTACTGACGTTACTGACGATACTGAAGTTACTGACGATACTGACGATACTGACGTTACTGACGTTACTGACGTTAATGACGTTACTGACGTTACTGACGTTACTGACGTTACTGACGATACTGAAGTTACTGACGATACTGACGTTACTGACGTTACTGACGTTACTGACGATACTGACGATACTGACGTTACTGACGTTACTGACGATACTGACGTTACTGACGTTACTGACGTTACTGAATTTACTGACGATACTGAAGTTACTGACGTTACTGACGATACTGACGATACTGACGATACTGACGTTACTGACGTTACTGACGATACTGACGTTACTGACGATACTGAAGTTACTGACGATACTGGCGTTACTCGACGTTACTGACGTTACTGACGATACTGAAGTTACTGGACGATACTGACGATACTGACGTTACTGACGATACTGAAGTTACTGACGATACTGAAGTTACTGACGATACTGACGTTACTGACGATACTGAAGTTACTGACGATACTGAAGTTACTGACGATACTGACGTTACTGACGATACTGAAGTTACTGACGTTACTGACGTTACTGACGATACTGACGATACTGACGTTACTGACGTTACTGACGATACTGACGTTACTGACGATACTGACGTTACTGACGTTACTGACGATACTGACGATACTGACGATACTGACGTTACTGACGATACTGACGATACTGACGTTACTGACGTTACTGACGTTACTGACGATACTGAAGTTACTGACGATACTGACGATACTGACGTTACTGACGTTACTGACGTTAATGACGTTACTGACGTTACTGACGTTACTGACGTTACTGACGATACTGAAGTTACTGACGATACTGACGTTACTGACGTTACTGACGCATACTGACGATACTGACGTTACTGACGCTACTGACGTTACTGACGATACTGACGTTACTGGACGTTACTGACGTTACTGAATTTACTGGACGATACTGAAGTTACTGGACGTTACTGACGATACTGACGATACTGACGTTACTGGACGTTACTGACGCATACTGGACGTTACTGACGATACTGAAGTTACTGACGATACTGGACGTTACTGGACGCTACTGGACGCTACTGACGATACTGAAGTTACTGACGATACTGACGATACTGACGTTACTGACGATACTGAAGTTACTGACGATACTGAAGTTACTGACGATACTGACGTTACTGACGATACTGAAGTTACTGACGATACTGAAGTTACTGACGATACTGACGTTACTGACGATACTGAAGTTACTGACGTTACTGACGATACTGACGATACTGACGTTACTGACGTTACTGACGATACTGACGTTACTGAC
Source organism: Oncorhynchus nerka (assembly GCF_034236695.1). Taxonomy (NCBI): domain Eukaryota; kingdom Metazoa; phylum Chordata; class Actinopteri; order Salmoniformes; family Salmonidae; genus Oncorhynchus; species Oncorhynchus nerka. The sequence goes on from NW_027040279.1 coordinate 189,733, forward strand.
GTTACTGACGATACTGACGATACTGACGTTACTGACGTTACTGAATTTACTGACGATACTGAAGTTACTGACGTTACTGACGATACTGACGATACTGACGATACTGACGTTACTGACGTTACTGACGATACTGAAGTTACTGACGATACTGAAGTTACTGACGATACTGACGTTACTGACGTTACTGACGTTACTGACGATACTGACGTTACTGACGATACTGACGATACTGACGATACTGACGATACCGACGTTACTGACGATACTGACGATACTGGACGCTACTGACCGATACTGACGATACTGGACGTTACTGACGTTACTGACGATACTGAAGTTACTGACGATACTGAAGTTACTGACGATACTGACGTTACTGACGTTACTGACGTTACTGACGATACTGAAGTTACTGACGATACTGACGTTACTGACGTTACTGACGTTACTGACGTTACTGACGATACTGAAGTTACTGACGATACTGAAGTTACTGACGATACTGAAGTTACTGACGATACTGACGTTACTGACGATACTGAAGTTACTGACGATACTGAAGTTACTGACGATACTGACGTTACTGACGATACTGAAGTTACTGACGATACTGAAGTTACTGACGATACTGACGTTACTGACGATACTGAAGTTACTGACGTTACTGACGATACTGACGATACTGACGTTACTGACGTTACTGACGATACTGACGTTACTGACGTTACTGACGATACTGACGATACTGACGTTACTGACGTTACTGAATTTACTGACGATACTGAAGTTACTGACGTTACTGACGATACTGACGATACTGACGATACTGACGTTACTGACGTTACTGACAATACTGAAGTTACTGACGATACTGAAGTTACTGACGATACTGACGTTACTGACGTTACTGACGATACTGACGTTACTGACGATACTGACGATACTGACGATACTGACGATACTGACGTTACTGACGATACTGACGATACTGACGTTACTGACGATACTGACGATACTGACGTTACTGACGTTACTGACGATACTGAAGTTACTGACGATACTGAAGTTACTGACGATACTGACGTTACTGACGTTACTGACGTTACTGACGATACTGAAGTTACTGACGATACTGACGTTACTGACGTTACTGACGTTACTGACGTTACTGACGATACTGAAGTTACTGACGATACTGAAGTTACTGACGATACTGAAGTTACTGACGATACTGACGTTACTGACGATACTGAAGTTACTGACGATACTGAAGTTACTGACGATACTGACGTTACTGACGTTACTGACGTTACTGACGATACTGACGATACTGACGATACTGACGTTATCTGACGATACTGACGTTACTGACGTATACTGGACGTATACTGACGTTACTGACGATACTGACGATACTGACGCTAGCTGACGATGCTGACGATGCTGACGATACTGACGATGCTGGACGATACTGACGTTACTGACGCTACTGAAGTCACTGAAGTCACTGGACGTTACTGACGTTACTGACGATACTGAAGTTACTGACGATACTGGACGTTACTGACGCTACTGACGCTACTGACGATACTGAAGTTACTGACGATACTGACGTTACTGACGTTACTGACGCTACTGACGCTACTGACGATACTGAAGTTACTGACGATACTGAAGTTACTGACGATACTGAAGTTACTGACGATACTGACGTTACTGGCGATACTGAAGTTACTGACGATACTGAAGTTACTGACGATACTGACGCTACTGACGCTACTGACGTTACTGGACGATACTGACGATACTGACGATACTGACGTTACTGACGATACTGGCGTTACTGGACGATACTGGCGATACTGACGTTACTGGACGATACTGACGATACTGACGTTACTGACGATGCTGACGATGCTGGACGATACTGACGATGCTGACGATACTGACGTTACTGACGTTACTGAAGTCACTGAAGTCACTGACGTTACTGACGCTACTGACGATACTGGACGTTACTGGACGTAACTCGACACTGTTGACGCATACTGACGTTACTGACGATACTGACACTGTTGACGATACTGGACGATACTGACGATACTGACACTGTTGACGATACTGACGATACTGACGATACTGACACTGTTGACGATACTCGACGATACTGACGATACTGACGTTACTGGACGTAACTGACACTGTTGACGATACTGATGTTACTGACACTGTTGACGCTACTGACGATACTGACGTCACTGACGATATTGACGCTACTGACGATACTGACGTTACTGAAGTTACTGACGCTACTGACGCTACTGACGCTACTGAAGTTACTGACGTTACTGACGATACTGACGATACTGACGTTACTGACGTTACTGACGATACTGACGCTACTGACGATACTGACGCTACTGAAGTTACTGACTATACTGACGTTACTGACGTTACTGGACGTTACTGAAGTTACTGAAGTTACTGACGTTACTGACGTTACCGGACGATACTGACGATACTGACACTGTTGACGATACTGACGATACTGACGTTACTGACGCATACTGACGCTACTGACGATACTGACGATACTGAAGTTACTGACGATACTGACGTTACTGGCTGCCATTGACGCTACTGACGTTACTGACGATACTGACACTGTTGACGATACTGACGATACTGACGTTACTGACGATACTGACGTTACTGACGATACTGACGTTACTGACGTTACTGACGTTACTGACGATACTGACGTTACTGACGATACTGACGTTACTGGACGTTACTGACGATACTGACGATACTGACGTTACTGACGATACTGGACGTTACTGACGTTACATCGACGATACCGACGCATACTGACGTTACTGACGATACTGACGCTACTGACGCTACTGACGTTACTGACGATACTGACGATACTGACGTTACTGACGCTACTGACGCTACTGACGGTACTGACGTTACTGGACGATACTGACGCTACTGGACGATACTGACGATACTGACGTTACTGACGTTACTCGACGATACTGGACGCTACTGACGTTACTGACGTTACTGACGATACTGACACTGTTGGACGTTACTGACGATACTGACGCTACTGACGCTACTGACGCGATACTGACGCTACTGAAGTTACTGACGTTACTGACGTTACTGACGGTACTGACGTTACTGGACGTTACTCGACGTTACTGACGATACTGACGTTACTGACGTTACTGACACTGTTGACGATACTGACGATACTGACGTTACTGACGATACTGACGTTACTGACGATACTGACGTTACTGACGTTACTGACGTTACTGACGATACTGACGATACTGACGTTACTGACGTTACTGGACGCTACTGAAGTTACTGACGCTACTGACGTTACTGACGATACCGACGTTACTGACGCATACTGACGATACTGACGCTACTGACGCATACTGGCGTTACTGGACGTTACTGACGTTACTGACGATAATGACGTTACTGACGTCACTGGACGGTACTGACGTTACTGAAGTTACTGACGCTACTGACGCTACTGACGCTACTGACGATACTGACGCTACTGACGTTACTGACGATACTGACGATACTGACGTTACTGACGTAACTGACACTGTTGACGATACTGATGTTTTTGACGATACTGACGATACTGACGTTACTGACGTAACTGACACTGTTGACGATCCTGACGTTACTGGACGATACTGACGATACTGACGTTACTGACGTAACTGACACTGTTGACGATACTGACGCTACTGGACGATACTGACGATACTGACGCTACTGACGATACTGACGTTACTGACGATACTGACGTTACTGACGTAACTGACACTGTTGACGATACTGATGTTTTTGACGATACTGACGATACTGACGATACTGACCTTACTGGACGTAACTGACACTGTTGACTGATACTGATGTTTTTGACGATACTGACGATACTGACGATACTGACGTTACTGGCGATACTGACGCTAATGATGATACAATGAGGAAACTGATGAAAAGATGACAATGAGGACACTGATGATACTGATGACAATGAGGAAACTGATGTTACGATGACAATGAAGAAACTGATGATACAATGAGGAAACTGATGATACGATGACAATGAGGACACTGATGATACGATGACAATGAGTACACTGATGATACGATGACAATGAGGAAACTGATGATACAATGAGGAAACTGATGATACAATGAGGAAACTGATGATACGATGACAATGAGGAAACTGATGATACGATGACAATGAGGAAACTGATGTTACAATGACAATGAGGACACTGATGATACGATGACAATGAGGACACTGATGTTACGATGACAATGAGGACACTGATGATACGATGACAATGAGGAAACTGATGATACGATGACAATGAGGAAACTGATGATACAATGACAATGAGGAAACTGATGATACGATGACAATGAGGAAACTGATGATACGATGACAATGAGGAAACTGATGTTACGATGACAATGAGGACACTGATGTTACTGGATGAAGGACCTTGTAGTTTATTGCTCCACATACATTCAGTAACTAAAACCTTCTAAAAACAAACATACAGTAGCCTACGCTGTATATCCTTATAGACAACTCCTTTTCTTACGTTACAGCCTTATTCTGAAATATATTAAATACAAAATAAAAACTCAGCAATCTACACACAATACCCCATAATGACAAAGTGAAAACAGGTTTTTAGACATGTTTACAAACGTATTAAATATAAAAAACAGAACTACCTTATTTACATAAGTATTCAGACTCTTTGCTACAAAAGGCAAACACCTGTCTATATAATGTCACACAGTTGACCCTGCATGTCAGAGCAAAAAATCAAGCCATGAGGTCGAATTGTCCGGAGAGCTCCGAGACAGGATTGTGTCGAGGCACAGATCTGGGGAAGGGTACCAAAAACATTTCTGCAGCTTTGAAGGTCCCCAAGAACACAGTGGCCTCCATCATTCTTAAATGGAAGAAGCTTGGAACCACCAAGACTCTTCCTAGAGCTGGCCGCCCGGCTAAACTGACCAATCAGGGGAGGAAAGGCCTTGGTCAGGGACGTGACCTAGAACCCGTTGGCAGTGGTGGAAAAAGGACTCAGTCCTCATACATACCTTAATAGAAAAGGACTCAGTCCTCATACATACCTTAGTAGAAAAGGACTCAATCCTCATACATACCTTAATAGAAAAGGACTCAGTCCTCATACATACCTTAGTAGAAAAGGACTCAATCCTCATACATACCTTAATAGAAAAGGACTCAATCCTCATACATACCTTAGTAGAAAAGGACTCAAGTAAAAGTGGAAGTCACCCAGTAAAATACTACTTCAGTAAAAGTCTAAAACCATTTGTTTTTAAATATACTTAAGTATCAAAAGTAAAAGCATGAAAAAAAAAAAACTTCTAATAAGCAAACCAGACGGAGCAATTTTCATATTTTATTTATTTACAGATAGCCAGGGTCACACTCAAACTCAGACATCATTTAAAAACAAAGCATTTGTATTTAGTGAGTCCGCCACATCAGAGGCAGTAGGGATGACCAGGGATGTTCTCTGTTTAGTGAGTCCTCCAGATCAGAGGCAGTAGGGATGACCAGGGATGTTCTCTGTTTAGTGAGTCCTCCAGATCAGAGGCAGTAGGGATGACAAGGGATGTTCTCTGTTTAGTGAGTCCTCCAGATCAGAGGCAGTAGGGATGACAAGGGATGTTCTCTGTTTAGTGAGTCCTCCAGATCAGAGGCAGTAGGGATGACCAGGGATGTTCTCTGTTTAGTGAGTCCTCCAGATCAGAGGCAGTAGGGATGACCAGGGATGTTCTCTGTTTAGTGAGTCCTCCAGATCAGAGGCAGTAGGGATGACAAGGGATGTTCTCTGTTTAGTGAGTCCTCCAGATCAGAGGCAGTAGGGATGACAAGGGATGTTCTCTGTTTAGTGAGTCCTCCAGATCAGAGGCAGTAGGGATGACCAGGGATGTTCTCTGTTTAGTGAGTCCTCCAGATCAGAGGCAGTAGGGATGACCAGGGATGTTCTCTGTTTAGTGAGTCCTCCAGATCAGAGGCAGTAGGGATGACCAGGGATGTTCTCTGTTTAGTGAGTCCTCCAGATCAGAGGCAGTAGGGATGACCAGGGATGTTCTCTGTTTAGTGAGTCCTCCAGATCAGAGGCAGTAGGTATGACCAGGGATGTTCTCTTGATAAGTGTGCGAATTGGACCATTTTCTGTCCTGCTAAGCATTCAAAATGTAACGAGTACTATTGGGTGTCAGGGAAAATGTATGAAGTAAAATGTAAATGTTTAAAAGTCAAAAATATAAATAGTAAAGTACAAATACCCCAAAAAATGACTTAAGTTGTATTTTAAAGTATTTTTTACTTAAGCACTTTACACCACTGCCCGATGGTCACTGACAGAGCCCTAGAGTTCCTCTGTGGAGATGGGAGAACCTTCCAGAAGGACAACCATCTCTGCAGCATTCCACCAATCAGGCATTTATAGTAGAGTGGACAGATGGAAGCCACTCCTCAGTAAAAGGCACATGACAGCCCACTTGGAGTTAGCCAAAAGGCACGTAAAGACTCTCAGACCATGAGAAACAAGATTCTCTGGTCTGATGAAACCAAGATTGAACTCTTTGGCCTGAATTCCAAGCCTCACGTCTGGAGGAAACCTGGCACCATCCCCACGGTGAAGCATGGTGGTGGCAGCATCATGCTGTGGGGATGTTTTTGAGCGGCAGGGCCGGCAAGACTAGTCAGGATCAAGGCAAAGATGAATGGAGCAAAGTACAGAGAGATCTTTGATGAAATCCTGCTCCAGGGCGCTCAGGACCTCAGACTGGGGCGAAGGTTCACCTCCAACAGGACAACGACCTTAAGCACACAGACAAGACAACACAGGAATGGCTTCGGGACAAGTCTCTGAATTCTTATGGAAATGTGAAATTGTATTTTTTAAATTTGTAATAAATTAGCAAAACTTTCTAAAAACCTTTTTTGCTTTGTCATTATGGGGTATTGTGATGTCATTATGGCGATATTGTGATGTCATTATGGGGTATTGTGATGTCATTATGGGGTATTGTGATGTCATTATGGCGTATTGTGATGTCATTATGGGGTATTGTGTGTAGATTGATGAGGAAAAACTATTTCATATATTTTAGAATAAAGCTGTTATGTAACAAAATGTGAAAAAAGTCAAGGGGTCTGAATACTTTCCGAAGGCCCTGTATATGCAGTAAGGCTATAGGTAGAACTGTCAGCTGTCCCAAAATAAAAGCCTTCAATTATACACAAAGCTAGTGTTTACACATACACACATTTGTTTGGAATAAATCAAATGAAAGATAGAAAATGTAGTGTGCACATGGAAACTAGACATGATAAATGCTTTCAAAGTTTACATTCAATATTCACATAAGGCATATCATATTTTAAGTGACAAACAAATGGTGTTCAGAGCAATACTTAAACAAAAGGCCTCTGTCCCAGAGTCATTATCCACCTGCAGTCCATTCACCTGCTCCATCTCATGTCCCAGTCACAGTGATTCAGTCTTTTGAAAGTCCTCCGGACGTCCCTATTTGGTCGCAGGAATCCCTGCCTTTACAACACCGACATTAGAAGGAGACCTTGGGCCCGGGGTATGGTTCACCCCCACACCAGAAGCCATCAGGCTGGCCTATCTCTAGTAACCACGTCTCTTCCTCCCACGGCTGCTGCGCCTCTACCTTACTGTCTGCGTCGGGAACAGTCTGTAGGACTTTATAATAATGACAGTCCCTCCCATCTTCAGGGTCATACGGAGGTGCCAGGATGTCGAGGAAAGCAGCCGGTCCATCCACCGTGTCGATCTGATGCAGGTTCTCCCTCTGCGGGGTTAAGATACACGGACTACTGTCATGGGTGAACCACATGGTTGACCGGAGCACAGCCCGCCGCAGAGAGTCCTTCTGGAACGGCAGCAGCGGCGGGTCGAACTGGGTCTCACTCTGCACCTGGTCGAAGGTTTATCAACAAAGTCAAAACACTTGATCTGACTTTCCCGTATAGAACCTTGAGCATTCCCGTTCATACCGGGGTGGTCGTGGAGCGGGATGGAAGCCCCGCTGTTCGGTAAAAACACCCCCATACTGAACGACTCCGTCTCGCAGATGTGCATGTACGTGACAGGTGGGTTGTGTTCGGAATGGGGGCCGTTCGGTTTCATCTTCCAGGTCTGTAGTCCTGACTTCCGTCAGCAGGGTGATTAGATCTCCCCGGTTGTCCGATAATACTTTGTTGTCCCCAATTGCGGATGCATTGAAATCTTTAAATGTGATATTGGCTTGGCTGGCTATTTTCTGAATGAGAGACTTCTTGTTATCCCGTGGCATTTTTCAGGTGGAGACAAATCCGACGCTTATCGATGCTGGTTTCTTCAGACGCAGCTGAGCAACAGGCAGCGAAACGGACAGTTGGAAACGCTCGTTTCTCCTCGAATCTCGCACAATATCGTCACTCCAGGATGGGGCCGCGTTCAAATGAAATAAATGCGCGTCTAAAGTTATAATGTAACGTTTTTCATGGTAAGTAAATATGGTTTTATCTCCAGAGAATATTCACGGTCCAGAATCATTTCCAATCTTATCTGATCGTCACGTCCGCAGTGACAGCGAGCGCGTAGAGGCAATGCATTATGGATCTTGAAGTTTAATTTAAAAGTCGGGCAATATATTTCTGTAATTATCCCCCCCGCACAAAACAATTAAAAACTATACTATTATCCAATGCCTTCACTCAACAGAAGTTGTGCCGGCGAAAATATGATTCTCACATATGTTCCTATTATAAGAGAAAACAATGTTGTCCTTTATAAAACCACTACAATTCCCACCGCCTGTCGGGCTTCCGGAGAGAGAGGGCAAGAGAGGCTGGCCAGACAGGCCATTCAAGCCGCTCCCTCCTCCCAGTTTATCCCTCTCTGTCGCTCTCTTCTGGGATGAGGGCTTTCTTTTCTCACTTTATTCAGCAATACTTTACTTGACGTGTTGATGAGTATTGACTTTAATTACAAATACGTTAAGAGGCTAAGATACTTTGACTTTAAATAGATCGAATGCACATATAATGGGCAGGTGACATACCATGAAGGGTTATCTGATCAGAGAGACATTAGAGCACAAAGACATGGTTATGCCCGGCACAGCATCGGATCGATAGATGTGAGTCTTGTACTGTAATATACTGGATGCTACGCTGCAGCTGCTACGCTTTGCTACCTTCATATACGGTGCTATGCTATGCTACACAGTACTACACTCATGCATGTTTTGCTACATATCTGCACCGCACTATACTATATTATGCTACACTATGCTACACTATACTATATTATATATATGCTATACGATTAGCTACACTACACTGCTATCGCTACTATACTGCACTTTTTCACTATGCTATAATATAATACGATGCAACACTACACTATACTGCTCTTCTGCAAGTGCTAAGATATGCTATGTTAATACTGCATATATACGCGCTGCAGTATGCTGCATATATTATGCTGCACTACGCTGTCTGCACCACGCCTATGCTGTACCCATATTATGCTACGCTATGCTACGCACTATGCTACGTGACTACGCTGTGCCTATATTAATGCTACACTGCACTGTTAGACCATACATTACACTATGCTATATTATGCTACATATGCTACACTGCACCATCTCTGCCACACTATACTGTAATATACTACTATACTACATGGCACTACACTATGCTATAATGTACTACACTATACTACACTACACTCATTAAAGACATCCTGCCTATGCTATATTATACCACACTATACTACACTACAATATGCTACCATAATATACTACACTACACTGTTCGACCTACTATACTATAATATACTACACTATACTACACTATACTATATTATATATACTATACGGTGCTACACTACACTTTACTATACTGCACTTTTCACTATACTATAATATAATACACGATACAACACTACACTATACTACTCTACTCTACAAAATACTAAAATATACTATAATATACTACACTGCACTGCTCTACACCACACTATACTACACTACACTGTTCGACACCACACTACACTATACTATAATATACTACACTATACTACACTACACTGTTCGACACCACACTATACTATAATATACTACACTATACTACATGGCACTACACTATATTGTATATACTATACGGTGCTACACTACACTATACTATACTGCACTATACACTATACTATAATATAATACACGATACAACACTACACTATACTAGACTACTCTACACTACAAAATACTATAATATACTATAACATACTACACTGCTCTACACTACAATATGCTACACCATAATATACTACACCTCTCTACACTACACTATACTATAATATGCTACATGATACTACACTACATTATACTATACAGTAATATACTACATGATACAACACTACACTAAACTATGCTATACTACACCACACTGCTCTACACTATACTATAATATGCTACACTACATTGTACTATACTACACCACACTGCTCTACACTATACTATAATATACTACCATACTCTACACTATACTACACACAACTACACTATACTGTACTATACTACACTGCTTGACACCACACCACACTATAATATACAACATGCTCCTACACTACACTATACTACACCACAATATACATGATACTACACTAAACTATACCACAATATACATGATACTACACTACGCTATACCATAATATTCTACATGATACGACACTACACTACACTACACCATACTATAATATACTGCATGATACTACACTACACTATAATATAATATACCACAAGCTACTACACTACACTATGCTAGACAATGCTATACTACACTATACTATAATATACTACACTATACTACACCATACTATAATATACTGCATGATACTACACTACACTATAATATACTACATGATACTACACTACACTATACTATAATATACCACAAGCTACTACACTACACTATGCTAGACAATGCTATACTACAATATACTACATGCTACTACACTACACAATACTGGACAATGCTATATTACACTATACTATAATTAGTATAGCGTAGTGTAGTATCATGTAGTACATTATGGTATAGCATTGTCCAGTATCGTGTAGTGTAGTAGCATGTAGTATATTATAGTATAGTGTAGTATAGCATTGTCCAGTATTGTGTAGTGTAGTAGCATGTAGTATATTGTAGTATAGCATTGTCTAGCATAGTGTAGTGTAGTAGCTTGTGGTATATTATAGTATAGTGTAGTGTAGTACACGATACTGGACAATGCTATACCATAATGTACTACATGATACTACACTATACTATACTATACTACATGTTACTACACAACATTATGCTATATACATTGCTATACTACACTATACTATTATATACTACATGCCACTGCACCACACTATACTAGCCACTGCTATACTACACTATACTGTAAACCCAGGCCCTGCATGTCCCCAGGCACCCTCATTTGTTGACTTCTGTGATCGAAAAAGCCTTGGTTTCATGCATGTCAACATCAGAAGCCTCCTCCCTAAGTTTGTTTTACTCACTGCTTTAGCACACTCTGCTAACCCTGATGTCCTTGCCGTGTCTGAATCCTGGCTCAGGAAGGCCACCAAAAATTCAGAGATTTCCATACCCAACTATAACATCTTCCGTCAAGATAGAACTGCCAAAGGGGGAGGAGTTGCAGTCTACTGCAGAGATAGCCTGCAAAGTAATGTCATACTTTCCAGGTCCATACCCAAACAGTTCGAACTACTAATTTTGAAAATTACTCTCTCCAGAAATAAGTCTCTCACTGTTGCCGCCTGCTACCAACCCCCCTCAGCTCCCAGCTGTGCCATGGACACCATTTGTGAATTGATCACCCCCCATCTATCTTCAGAGTTTGTTCTGTTAGGTGACCTAAACTGGGATATGCTTAACACCCCGGCAGTCCTACAATCTAAGCTAGATGCCCTCTATCTCACACAAATCATCAAGGAACCCACCAGGTACAACCCTAAATCTGTAAACAAGGGCACCCTCAGACGCGTCATCCTGACCAACTGGCCCTCCAAATACACCTCCGCTGTCTTCCAACCAGGATCTCAGCGATCACTGCCTCATTGCCTGTATCCATGCTACGAGCCGCAGTCAAACGACCACCCTCATCACTGTCAACGCTCCCTAAAACACTTCTGTGACAGGCCTTTCTAATCGACCTGGCCCGGGTATCCTGGAAGGACATTGACCTCATCCGTCAGTTGAGGATGCCTGGTCATTCTTTAAAAGTAACTTCCTCACCATTTTAGATAAGCATGCTCCGTTCAAAAAATAGAACTAAGAACAGATATAGCCCTTGGTTCCTCCAGACCTGACTGCCCTCGACCAGCACAAAAACATCCTGTGGCGGACTGCAATAGCATCGAATAGTCCCGCGATATGCAGCTGTTCAAAGTCAGGAACCAATACACGCAGTCAGTCAGGAAAGCAAAGGCTAGCTTTTTTAGGCAGAAGTTTGCATCCTGTAGCTCCAACTCCAAAAAGTTCTGGGACACTGTGAAGTCCATGGAGAACAAGAGCACCTCCTCCCAGCTGCCCACTGCACTGAGGCTAGGTAACACGGTCACCACCGATAAATCCATGATTATCGAAAACTTCAACAAGCATTTCTCAACGGCTAGCCATGCCTTCCGCCTGGCTACTCCAACCTCGGCCAACAGCTCCGCCCACCCCGCAGCTACTCGCCCAAGCCTCTCCAGGTTCTCCTTTACCCAAAATCCAGATAGCAGATGTTCTGAAAGAGCTGCAAAACCTGGACCTGTACAAATCAGCTGGGCTTGACACTCTGGACCCTCTATTTCTGAAACTATCCGCCGCCATTGTTGCAACCCCTATTACTTTCATATCGTCTGAGATCCCCAAGGATTGGAAAGCTGCCGCAGTCATCCCCCTCTTCAAAGGGGGAGACACCCTGGACCCAAACTGTTACAGACCTATATCCATCCTGCCCTGCCTATCTAAGGTCTTCGAAAGCCAAGTCAACAAACAGGTCACTGACCATCTCGAATCCCACCGTACCTTCTCCGCTGTGCGATCTGGTTTCCGAGCCGGTCACGGGTGCACCTCAGCCACGCTCAAGGTACAAATCAAGAGTCGGCTTTCTATTCCGCAACAAAGCCTCCTTCACTGACACCACCAAACTTACCCTAGTAAAACTGACTATCCTCCCGATCCTCGACTTCGGCTATGTCATCTACAAAATTGCTTCCAACACTCTACTCAGCAAACTGGATGCAGTTTATCACAGTGCCATCCGTTTTGTCACTAAAGCACCTTATACCACCCACCACTGCGACTTGTATGCTCTAGTCGGCTGGCCCTCGCTACATATTCGTCGCCAGACCCACTGGCTCCAGGTCATCTACAAGTCCATGCTAGGTAAAGCTCCGCCTTATCTCAGTTCACTGGTCACGATGACAACACCCATCTGTAGCACGCGCTCCAGCAGGTGCATCTCACTGATCATCCGTAAAGCCAACACCTCATTTGGCCGCCTTTCGTTCCAGTACTCTGCTGCCTGTGACTGGAACGAATTGCAAAAATCGCTGAAGTTGGAGACTTTTATCTCCCTCACCAACTTCAAACATCTGCTATCTGAGCAGCTAACCGATCGCTGCAGCTGTACATAGTCTGCTCATTACCAGCCCACCCATTTTTGCCTCATCCCCCATACTGTTTTTATTTATTTACTTTTCTGCTCTTTTGCACACCAATATCTCTACCTGTACATGACCATCTGATCATTTATCACTCCAGTGTTAATCTGCCAAAATTGTAATTATTAAGCCTACCTCCTCATGCCTTTTTTGCACACAATGTATGGCATAGACTCCTCTTTTTTCTCTGTGTTATTGACATTAATTGTTTACTCCATGTGTAACTCTGTGTTGTCTGTTCACACTGCTATGCTTTATCTTGGCCAGGTCACAGTTGCAAATGAGAACTTGTTCTCAACTAGCCTACCTGGTTAAATAAAGGTGAAATAAAAAATAAAATAAAATAAAAACTGTAAAATACTACATCATACTACACTACACTATACTAGACAATGCTGTACTACACTATACTATAATATACTACATGATACTACACTACACGATACTAGACAATGCTATACTACACTATACTATAATATACTACATGCTACTACACTACACGATACTGGACAATGCTATACCATAATGTACTACATGATACTACACTACGCTATACTATACTATACTTCATGTTACTACACTATGCTATAGACAATGCTATACTACACTATACTATAATATACTACATGATACTACACTACACGATACTAGACAATGCTATACTACACTATACTATAATATACTACATGCTACTACACTACACTATACTAGACAATGCTATACTACACTTTGCTATAATATACTACATGATACTACACTGCAGTATACTATACTATAATATACCCTATTACCCTACTGTACATCCCTAATGGCACCCTATTACCCTACTGTACATCCCTAATGGCACCCTATTCCCCTACTGTACATCCCTAATGCCACCCTATTCCCCTACTGTACATCCCTAATGGCACCCTATTCCCCTACTGTACATCCCTAATGGCACCCTATTCCCCTACTGTACATCCCTAATGGCACCCTACATCCCTAATGGCTCCCTATTCCCCTACTGTACATCCCTAATGGCACCCTATTCCCCTACTGTACATCCCTAATGGCACCCTACATCCCTAATGGCACCCTATTCCCCTACTGTACATCCCCTAATGGCACCCTATTCCCCTAATGGCACCTATTCCCTACTGTACATCCCTAATGACCCTATTACCCTACTGTACACATCTCTAATGGCACCCTATTCCCCTACTGTACATCCTGATGGCACCCTATTACCCTACTGTACATCCCTAATGGCACCCTACATCCCTAATGGCACCCTATTCCCTAATGTACATCCCTAATGGCCCCTATTCCCCCTGTACATCCCTAATGGCACCCTATTCCCTACTGTACATCCTCACCCTATTCCCCTACTGTACACACCCTAATGGCACCATATTCCCCTACTGTACATCCTAATGGCACCCTATTCCCAATATCCTAATGGCACCTATTCCCTACTGTACATCTCTAATGACACCCTATTCCCCTACTGTACATCCCTATCTATTCCCTATGTACACCTAATGCACCCTATTCCCCTACTGTACATCCTAATGGCACCCTATTCCCCTACTGTACATCCCTAATGACACCCTATTACCCTACTGTACATCCCTAATGGCACCCTACACCCTAATGGCACCCTATTCCCTACTGTACTGTACATTCCCCTCTGTATCCTTAATGGCACCCTATTCCCCTACTGTACATCCCTAATGGCACCCTATTCCCCCTACTTGTCCTAATGGCACCATATTCCCCTACTGTACATCCCTAATGGCACCCTATTACCTACTGTACATCCCTAATGGCACCCTACACCTTGGCACCCTATTACCCTACTGTACATCCCTTAATGGCACCCTATTCCCTACTGTACATCCCTAATGGCACCTTATTCCCCTACTGTACATCTAATGGCACCTATTCCCCTACTGTACGTCCTAATGGCACCATATTCCCCTACTGTACATCCCTAATGGCACCTATTACCCTACTGTACATCCCTAATGGCACCCTATTCCTACTAATGGCACCCTATTCCCTACTGTACATCTCTAATGGCACCTAACCCTAATGGCACCCCTATTCCCCTACTGTCCCTCTAATGGCACCTATTCCTACTGTACATCCCTAATGGCACCCTATTCCCCTACTGTACATCCTAATGGCACCCTATTCCCCACTGCACCCTACCCTAATGGCACCTATTCCCCTACTGTACATCCTAATGGCACCTATTCCCCTAATGGCATCCCTAATGGCACTTACATCCCTAATGGCACACCTAATGGCACCCTATTCCACCCCTAATGGCACCCTATTCCCCTATGGCATCCTAATGGCCCCCTATTCCCCTACTGTACATCCCTAATGGCACCCTATTCCCCTACTGTACATCCCTAATGGCACCCTATTCCCTACTGTACATCCTAATGGCACCCTATTCCCCTACTGTACATCCCAATGGCACCCTATTCCTACTGTACATCCCTAATGGCACCCTATTCCCCTACTGTACATCTCCAATGGCACCCTATTCCCCTACCATCCTAATGGCACCCTATTCCCTACTGTACATCCCTAATGGCACCTATTCCCTAATGGCACCTATTCCCCTACTGTACATCCCTAATGGCACCCTAATACCCTACCGTACATCCTAATGGCACCCTATTCCCCTGTAATGGCACCCTATTCCCCTACTGTACATCCCTAATGGCACCTATTCCCCTACTACATCCTAATGGCACCCTATTCCCCTAATGTACATCCCTAATGACACCCTGTTACCCTACTGTACATCCCTAATGGCACCCTATTCCCCTACTGTACATCCCTAATGGCACCCTACATCCCTAATGGCACCCTATTACCCTACTGTACATCCCTAATGGCACCCTATTACCCTACTGTACATCCCTATTGGCACCCTACACCCCTAATGGCACTATTACCTACTGTACATCCCTAATGGCACCCTATTACCCCTACTGTACATCCTAATGGCACCCTACATCCCTAATGGCACCCTATTCCCCTACTGTACATCCCTAATGGCACCCTATTCCCCTACTGTACATCCCTAATGGCACCCTACACCCCTAATGGCACCCTACATCCCTAATGGCACCCTACACCCCTAATGGCACCCTACACCCCTAATGGCACCCTATTTCCTACTGTACACCCCTAATGGCACCCTACATCCCTAATGGCACCCTACACCCTAATGGCATCCTACACCTATAATGGCACCCTATTCCCCTACTTTACATCCCTAATGGCACCCTATTCCCCTACTGTACATCCCTAATGGCACCCTATTACCCTACTGTACATCCCTAATGGCACCCTACACCCCTACTGTACATCCCTAATGGCACCCTATTACCCTACTGTACATCCCTAATGGCACCCTACACCCCTAATGGCACCCTACATCCCTAATGGCACCCTATTCCCCTACTGTACATCCCTAATGGCACCCTATTCCCCTACTGTACATCCCTAATGGCACCCTATTCCCCTACTGTACATCCCTAATGGCACCCTATTCCCCTAATGGCACCCTATTCCCCTACTGTACATCCCTAATGGCACCCTATTACCCTACCGTACATCCCTAATGGCACCCTATTCCCCTACTGTACATCCCTAATGGCACCCTATTACCCTACTGTACATCCCTAATGGCACCCTATTCCCCTACTGTACATCCCTAATGGCACCCTATTCCCCTAATGTACATCCCTAATGACACCCTGTTACCCTACTGTACATCCCTAATGGCACCCTATTCCCCTACTGTACATCCCTAATGGCACCCTACATCCCTAATGGCACCCTATTACCCTACTGTACATCCCTAATGGCACCCTATTACCCTACTGTACATCCCTAATGGCACCCTACACCCCTAATGGCACCCTATTACCCTACTGTACATCCCTGATGGCACCCTATTACCCTACTGTACATCCCTAATGACACCCTACATCCCTAATGGCACCCTATTCCCTAATGACACCCTATTCCCCTACTGTACATCCCTAATGGCACCCTATTCCCTAATGACACCCTACTCCCCTAATGTACACCCCTAATGGCACCCTACACCCCTAATGGCACCCTATTTCCCTACTGTACACCCCTAATGGCACCCTACATCCCTAATGGCACCCTACACCCCTAATGGCATCCTACACCTATAATGGCACCCTATTCCCCTACTTTACATCCCTAATGGCACCCTATTCCCCTACTGTACATCCCTAATGGCACCCTATTACCCTACTGTACATCCCTAATGGCACCCTACACCCCTACTGTACATCCCTAATGGCACCCTATTACCCTACTGTACATCCCTAATGGCACCCTACACCCCTAATGGCACCCTACATCCCTAATGGCACCCTATTCCCCTACTGTACATCCCTAATGGCACCCTATTCCCCTACTGTACATCCCGAATGGCACCCTATTCCCCTACTGTACATCCCTAATGGCACCCTACACCCCTAATGGCACCCTACATCCCTAATGGCACCCTACACCCCTAATGGCACCCTACACCCCTAATGGCACCCTATTTCCCTACTGTACACCCCTAATGGCACCCTACATCCCTAATGGCACCCTACACCCCTAATGGCATCCTACACCTATAATGGCACCCTATTCCCCTACTGTACATCCCTAATGGCACCCTATTCCCCTACTGTACATCCCTAATGGCACCCTATTACCCTACTGTACATCCCTAATGGCACCCTATTACCCTACTGTACATCCCTAATGGCACCCTATTCCCCTACTGTACATCCCTAATGGCACCCTACATCCCTAATGGCACCCTATTCCCCTACTGTACATCCCTAATGGCACCCTATTACCCTACTGTACATCCCTAATGGCACCCTATTACCCTACTGTACATCTCTAATGGCACCCTACATCCCTAATGGCACCCTACACCCTAATGGCACCCTATTCCCTACTGTACCTAGGCACCCTCATCCTAATGGCACCCTACACCCCTAATGGCACCCTATTCCCCTACTGTACGTCCCTAATGGCACCCTATTACCCTACTGTACATCCCTAATGGCACCCTACATCCCTAATGGCACCCTATTCCCCTACTGTACATCCCTAATGGCACCCTATTACCCTAATGGCACCCTATTACCCTAATGGCACCCTATTACCCTACTGTACATCCCTAATGGCACCCTACACCCCTAATGGCACCCTATTACCCTACTGTACATCCCTAATGGCACCCTATTACCCTACTGTACATCCCTAATGGCACCCTACATCCCTAATGGCACCCTATTACCCTACTGTACATCCCTAATGGCACCCTATTACCCTACTGTACGTCCCTAATGACACCCTATTCCCCTACTGTACATCCCTAATGGCACCCTACATCCCAAATGATACCCTATTCCCCTACTGTAGGTCCCTAATGTCACCCTATTCCCCAGAACCCTGGTCAAAAGTAGGGCTCTATGTAGGGAATAGGATGCCGTTTGGGACACCAGCTAAACGTACAACACTTCCTGTTGGTCTAATTCAGTCAGGCCCTCTAAAAGCGTCCATATGAAAATACGTTGCTTAGAGACAACCCTGTTTCCACTACCATCACCATTGTCTTTAGACACCGTCCTGTTGCTTAGAGACAACCCTGTTTCCACTACCATCACCATTGTCTTTACACACCGTCCTGTTGCTTAGAGACAACCCTGTTTCCACCACCATCACCATTGTCTTTAGACACCGTCCTGTTGCTTAGAGACAACCCTGTTTCCACTACCATCACCATTGTCTTTAGACACCGTCCTGTTGCTTAGAGACAACCCTGTTTCCACTACCATCACCATTGTCTTTAGACACCGTCCTGTTGCTTAGAGACAACCCTGTTTCCACTACCATCACCATTGTCTTTAGACACCGTCCTGTTGCTTAGAGACAACCCTGTTTCCACTACCATCACCATTGTCTTTAGACACCAGTCCTGTTGCTTAGAGACAACCCTGTTTCCACTACCATCACCATTGTCTTTAGACACCGTCCTGTTGCTTAGAGACAACCCTGTTTCCACTACCATCACCATTGTCTTTAGACACCGTCCTGTTGCTTAGAGACAACCCTGTTTCCACTACCATCACCATTGTCTTTAGACACCGTCCTGTTGCTTAGAGACAACCCTGTTTCCACTACCATCACCATTGTCTTTAGACACCGTCCTGTTGCTTAGAGACAACCCTGTTTCCACTACCATCACCATTGTCTTTAGACACCGTCCTGTTGCTTAGAGACAACCCTGTTTCCACTACCATCACCATTGTCTTTAGACACCGTCCTGTTGCTTAGAGACAACCCTGTTTCCACTACCATCACCATTGTCTTTAGACACAGTCCTGTTGCTTAGAGACAACCCTGTTTCCACTACCATCACCATTGTCTTTAGACACCGTCCTGTTGCTTAGAGACAACCCTGTTTC